>NW_010209309.1:46965-76217 GCF_000695765.1 Mesitornis unicolor
TCTTGCATTCAAAGAGCTGTTTGTAATTTAGGAATGATCAAAGAAAACCAGAAAAGCAAAAAAGTTATCTCAAAGTTACACCAATAGATATGAGCATGACAAGGTAAAAATAATGAAACTGTAGCATTTAGGGATGATTCTACACTATAAAAGAGTAAGAACTTGGACCTAATAATCATACTGCTGCATACGGAGTTCATTAACTGTGAATGTTTTGGGTAGAGAGGTAATCTTATGAAAACCATGGCACAGGACAAAGTAAATCTTCTGTTCCATACCCGTCCAATACCAGAAATTTAAGGTCCTTTTAGGATGAAATCATATCAAGAGTGGGGCTGCATAGATATATATATATGCACTCAGTATTTATACAGCTAGAAATACAAGCACAGGGTAATTTTTTCAAACTGAAAGAGGGTAGATATATATTAGATGTAAGGAAGAAATGTTTTACTGTGAGGGTAGAGTGAGGCACTGGAACAGGTTGCCCAGACAAGTTGTGCATGCCCCATCCCTGGAAGTGCATAACAGAACTAGATGCTTTATTTGCATAGGTTTTGTTACAAAGACAATATATGACTTAATTAAGAAACAGCAAAGCTGTTCAAGTTGTTGTAATGTCTATCATGCAATTAGTACAATTAATTTGGTGAAGAAATGCTGGCTTTCAGTAACCACAAATTTCCACAAACCCACACAATGTATGTTACATCTTTCACCATCACTCAGAAAATAAAAACTGTAAAATAACACAATGAAACAAAAATGTAAATTATTGTTAAAGTTATCATTATGACCCTGCAGAAAATTTGCACAAATCAACCCATCTCCAAGGATTTAATTTTTAAATTATCATATTCTCCACTGTCTTATACATTAAGTCATTATTTACACAGAGCCAGAAAGTAAAAATGGAGCAGTTTTATAACTGTTACAATTTTAAACCAATTAATCAGTCACAGGTTTGAAAACTCATTCTGCAGAACTGTAATATGAATTTAAGATGAACACAAATGGAATGCCTATCTTCAAAATTATAGTAAAAAAATAATTTCCCAGACTTGAATAACTAAATAAGCATGAATTCAAAAATGTCAGCTGAAAGTTCAAGATAAAATGGTGAATGGAAGAACAGAACTTAGTCAAACATACTTAAACTCCACTATATCCCTGTATAACCAAATTTGACAATAATATGTTCAAGGTTTCAATTTGTAAATTGTTTCTCAAGTCTGTTTAACAATATTGACAGACTTGACATATTAAAAAGTTAATGCTCCTTGACAGTAGGCCAGAACCGGGTCTGTGAGAGTCACTGATCAATCTGATAACTAGATTTTTTTTTCCAATACTGTCGAGAATGACAGATGTTTCTGAAGAAGCCCCTTTACTTTCCCTCATCCTCCTTTCTACGCATACCTTGAAAGTTCCTGAGTTGTTAGGAATTCATTTAGGTCTTGAAATCACTTCTGTTTTGCCATAAGTATGTTACCACACTGAAAGATAACATCCCTGCATTGCACTGAGTGTATTCCACAAGTAATTCCTGCCTGTTCAGCTGCAGTTCAGAGTTCTACATAATGAAGACTGTGATATAATCCAGACTCATAACCCAGCCAGGCCACCTGACAAGACCACTAACCTATCTCAGGAAACAAGTAAGACCTAAGACCTTACCAAACTCTTATTTGATCAAACAATTTAATAACTAGTAATCACAAAAGAAACGTGCCAAAACCTGCAGTTATTCTTACATTACGTAGGCCTTTGTACCATTCATTATTGCTATGAAAAACGGTTTTTCTGTAGTGTAGCCTTTAAAGAAGTTCTGGTAGGCAATGTGGAAGCCAAAAGGATTGAAATTGGAAGAAAAGATAAAATTAGGATTATGGAATACACAGATTTAGTTGTGGTTTAAAGAATACAAACTTGATGAGGGTATAGGACCTTCAGCAATCAGGTTACTAGAGCGGCACAAAATTTGTTCTCAGGAAATCTCACCTATATTACCAAACAAGACTTAGCCTGAACAGGGAAGTCTGTTATTAAAGGTTTAGAGTATATAACTTTAATATTTTGAGACATTTGTTAAGAATACCCAACCTTAACAGACGTTGTAAAGATCTAAAATGTATATGGAGAGGATAGAGAGAGATGCAGTGAATAACAGGGGATTTCATCATTTTTGATTATGTATTTATTCTACAATACTTTTGGAAATTTGTGTAAAATACAGTTTGTGTAACCTGATACCTGCAAGGTAATTTAACTGAGCCTTGAGATCTCTCTGGAGAGTTTACTTTAATGACATCTACTTTGAACAGCACTGAGAAAAACAGTTACATAGTTTTGTATTTTTACTGCACAACCAAGCCTTGAATGAATTACGCACCTTTATAGCTAAAGTTACTATTAAAGATGTCGTTAGAAGCAACCATCAACACACCAGACAATTATTTATATTCAGCAGACAGAGTTTTATATAAAAATCAAAAGAAAATGGTATAAAAAATTTTGTCATGAGACTGAGAGATTGGATTTTATAGAAATACTTTACACTTCCTACTCCTGTAGGATGATTTGAATCTAATTTTACAGCCACTAGAATCCACTTATATTGCAGTCACTAACCTTATATTAATTCAGCATCAGAGAAGGATGTGCTCTCCAGCTTATGTTATAAGTGCACAAATTCTTTATGAATTCTGTTGTGACCTTTTTTCAGACCCAGGAGTAAGTTAATCACAAGAAAGACTATTTGTCGTAATATCCCCTAGAACCGGCCAGGAAGAGCACACTGGTAGTATTTCCCTAAGGTTTACACATCAATCAGTAGAAAATGGTTCATAAAAACATTCACATTTTTCAAGGGAATTTATGGAAATTGTCATTTTAATCATAGAAACTTTGTGGGCACTGAAAGTATTTTGCTTAGCATTTCTAAAGGGAGACTGAGGGAGTCATGCACATGACCTCCACTGAATTCCAAAGGCACTTCTTCCCTCCCCAAGTCTCTTGATACATGCTAGTGGCTGTGTAGAGAAGCAAACCACACACACAAAAATTATTGCTGCTCTAGACATGAACACTCTATATATGTTTGAATTGGAAAAATCATTATTTAGAAGGAAGAGAGCATTCTTAATGGAGGAAAGGAAGAAGCTATTTCTGTCTTCCTCCTCCCAGACTCAACTTACATTTTAAATAGTTGCTTTTGCAGTAGTACCCTCATTTGGGTTGAAGCTACTAGGTATATACAGTGAATACTGAGAAACAGGACAGCACATGTAAAGTGCAATTATTTTTTTTAATAAAATGAGTTTTTACTAAGTTTATAGTTTAATAGATTCAGTTATTAAAATGGAATAGGGAAGCTAAATTTACACCTCAAAGGAAAAATTACTCAAGTATTAATCCAGCTAAATTACTTACTGCTAAGTACTCATTGTGCAGTAAATTGTTTATGGACATGCCTGCATATTATTATGCTTGTCAGCTACTGGCACACCTTATATTATTCTTGATATAGGCTGAGCTTTATTACTTCAGTAAATGAAATATTTACATTTTTTTAAAATATCATCTATGTCCTAGTTTATCTATCAGAAGTTACCTTGTATAATGGATACACTCCATCAGTGGAGGATCTACAGGGCAAATCAACCAACCAATTCAATAATGAAGACATTCACTAGCCAACAAAATTACAAAAGATCATGTCAAAAGCAATTCTAAAACTATTATTTTTCAGATTATCTTTGTTCTGTCTCTACCATAGCTGACAAAATTTCCTCTACCTAATCATCAACTTAGCTAAAGGACAATATGGTAAAATTTCAAAGATGCTAGATTAAAAAGGAGGATGAGTTATTGGGCTGTCAGCAACACCCTCCAAGGGAAACACTGACACACAAAATCACAGTCTGTTGTGCTCTGTTTCACAACAGACTATCCAGAAATTACAGTAATCAGACAGCACAGAATGGAAACCAACAAAACTAGTATCACATCTTTTTTTCCTGTTGCCCTTTGTGCTATACATTTCTGAGTAAATAAAGTTTATTTTGCATTTCTAACAAGGTTCTTGGTCAAAGTTCCCTCTTAAAGGAGGTTTCCCCCTTTCTCCTAATAACTACAGATACGGGTGATCATGTTCTGGATTTACTGATTAAATCCTGTTTTATAGGCTAACCCTTTTGGAATTAAAAGCGAGCAAATTAACTTCACTCACTACAATAGCACAAGACACTACGTGACATCTGCTGGAGAGTGCTGGAAGTGATTAATATTGCTTGCTTTGTTGAGGACACAGTTTCCAGACACTGATAGGTTTTGTTGTCATGTCTTTTCCAACAATTCCATCCCACCTTGCTTTAACAACTGTTCTGCAAAGCTTCTGGTTAAAATCCTGGCATACGGAAAAGACATTATTCCAACAGATTAATTTATTACACGCATACAAGCATGAAAAAGCTGGCATTACTACTTCTCTCCTAAAAGTCACATAGCGAAAGGAGCATGCACGGTTGGACTGTCAAGCAGTACTTCACAGAGGAGGAAAAAAAACCCCATGGCCACGAATTCCCATGAAACAAATAGTAGAGTGTGGCTGGTATATACATGATCTCTCTTTATAAAATAAGGTGAGGCCAGTTTCTACCAGTACCTGACATTTTGAGTAAAAAAGGCTGAGTACCAAGGCTGAGAACAGAA
The DNA here is from genome assembly GCF_000695765.1 of Mesitornis unicolor. NCBI lineage: Eukaryota > Metazoa > Chordata > Aves > Mesitornithiformes > Mesitornithidae > Mesitornis > Mesitornis unicolor. The sequence goes on from NW_010209309.1 coordinate 51,679, forward strand.
GATCTCTCATTTCATGAATCTACAGTAGTTAACTAGTCTAGAACCTAAATTTTCCCTCTTTTACCCCCTTCCTCTGAAATAAAAAACTACAAAAAAACCCAAAAACCCAACACTCAAACACCTCAGTTCAAAAATATGTATATACATATGATGAAAATTTTTAGAGCATGATCTCCTGCCTTGTTTTTACATATCAAGGCCTCCTAGAAAAGAGCATACAGCCATAGTATCTAGATGCTATCTACTCTATTTTAAAATGACATCATAGAGTCACAAAGATGCCTTTTATTGAGCAAAGTCCAAGATATTCTTGCTCAGGAACCTTCTCTGCAGCTGAGAAGAAAAGCAGAAATCATCTTTTTAGCCTAATGTACCTTCTGCCTTTGCTGGCACTGAAATCACAACTACCTCAAGACCTTCTACTCAGTGTCCCGGGTGACCTATTTCCCCTCAACAGTTCCAGTTTGTTGTTTCCTCTGAATTTTCTTCCCAACCAGCAAACACAGAAAGCATTCCCAACTTCCTCCAACATCCCTGAAACAACAGCTGGGCAAAAGACTACTATAGTTTGTCACAAGAAATGCAAGCACTGGCTGGCCAGGCCATTAGGAACAGATAGCAAGTGAGCTCATACTACAACCTTTCCCTTGGAGAGAAAAATAGGTGTCACATTTTTGAAAAAATTTACCTTGTATGTTAACTTGTTCTTGGTATAATTGGGCACCCATAAAATTTTTTGGGTGACCTTTCTCACTTGGCAATCAATCACAACATGATCCTGTGCCAGAGGTTTCTTCCCTATTCCTTTAAGTCTAAAGATGGTTTCAGTGTCAGCTGTATCATTTCGCAGAATAAGCCTTCCCTATGACAAAGAAAGATGAAAAAAAAAGTTTCAGCACAGTTAAAGTCAAAGCAGGGTTACAAGAAAGTGCTTCTATTGAGAAAATTAAAGAAACAAAACCTTTTTTTTTTCCTAAATTAAGAAATTTAACAATATAAACTTCTAGATTTTATACTTCTTGGCTCCTTCCTGGAAAACAAATATTCAAGAAAATATGTTCTCATGCATCCTCATTCCTCATATAAAATATAACTTTGCTCAATCATTTCCATCTGTCCTTCAACTAAAATGTTCTTCATAATTATTTGTCGTCAAAGGATTCAGGGTTTTTGGCTTTTAATAGATTTATAGAACTGGCTTGCTAAACTACATTATATTTGGTTGGTAATGCATGCAGAAAGATTACTACTGCTTCTTGCTAAAGGTGTCATAGCTTTTGCTCTGCTCTTCATTTTAGCATTCAGAATAGTGATTACTCTGATGGTAAAGGCAGCTTCTAAGTATTGACTTAACTTGTAACAGAAATTATTTTATGAAACAAAGTACACATAATGAATTTGTGCTGTATGCATGCACGAGAAATACTCAGTATCACTACTTTAGTACTTAGGTAATGAAATACAATTTAATATAGGTATTTAAATTCAGACTAACACAACATACATTTTTATGATCAAAGTTCAAAATCTCAACAGAGTAACTGGTCATTTAATTAAAATGGAGGATTTGATATAAGAGCAAATAAAGGAAGAGATAATAAAAAGGGTGGTGGGTAAATCTGTCATGCCTAATCTTAAGGTTTGCCAAGCTAGTTCCTTTGGTTTTTCACTTCAGCTAGTAGGCAATCTTTTCATTTCTGACTTTAAAGCAGATGCTTAGTGTTAGCAACTGCTTCAGCACTTTCATAATTTGGACATTCATTTAAATTTTACTGATAGAAATATCCTTTTCAAATGTTGAAATTTCGCTCTTACCATTGTTACACACTCAGCAAGAGGCTTGAACATGAGAGGATACAGAGCTGTTTCACCTAGACCCACATTTATTAGCGGAGGGCCATAAAAACCCTGTCCTTCCAAAATTGCTTTAAGTTTCCAGTCCTGGCTGGACACGTTACGCTGAAATAAAAAGAAAGGTATAAATTGCATTATGCATTTAAAGTTCTTAACATGCATTTCAGCTTTTACTTGAAGTTATCATCAAAGCAGAGCACTGTACTAATTTTTCCAAAGTTCTGGCTCAAGGCACCTTTAAAGAGAATAAAACGGTGTATTAAAATAATTAATTAAGATAATAATAAACCCCTTATTCCTGGCAGCCAAAGGTACTGGTACCAATACTATCAGTAGCAATACTGTCAACAGGAATACTCATGAGAAGAATATGTACCTGAAATAGCTAACAGTCAAGGTGCAACTTAGAAGAATCATAAACATTCACAAGTATCTTTACAGTGCTGTTCAATGCTTGCCAAAATTCTGTCCCTTTTCCATCTATAGAAAATCTTAGTGTACCCCTTTGAAGTGCTGATGTGGTGTACTAGCATATATTGCCTCATTTGCCTACTGACTATATTACAGGTTCTGTCTTGTTTAGGAATTAAGGACTCCATCTCCAAAGGAGTATTTACAGCTCTATGTTCTTAGAAAGTGGTCTTTCTCTCACAGCTTAAGCTCCTTCCCTATCACTTCTTTCATACTTTTTTTCCACTAAATCATAAAAGTTCTCTAAATTTTGAGCAATAATTTTCTGAGGGAGATGATATTCCTGCCTACGCTCCATCTTTGCTCCCTGGTCTTCTCATGTCTCAAGCATTTTATATACAAAATAGATATGATCAAACTATATGTGATACAATGCGCCTGTTTACCATATTTTTTAAATTGTATGCAATCTAGTTCTTCTGTTTTACTCCTCAACATCTCTCCCTTTTTTCAGAAACAATACATTTATTCCCAAGATTAAACAACTCCTCTTTTTCCACTTTCAGTGTGATAACATTATTAAATAACAGGTTAAAAGTTGCCAGGACAACAGTGAAACATTAGAAATAAGCCCATCAAACTAATAATTGACTTCAAGAGCTGCTAAACACTATTTTTCCCAACAAGATTTACATTGTGTCCAATATGGTCTTTGAGTAATAATGCCCAATTCAGTATTTACATGCATTTGTGCATTTCACAACTGTAAATTTCAATAGTACTGAACCAGAGTCCAGTTTTAAAAATTCTGAAACTTAGTTTAGTTTACAGCAGTAAAGTGAACTTACTATTGGAATATCCTGAATCACTGACTGGTAAGCTGGAGTTAGAAATTCAAGCTCTGCTTCACAATTGTCTGTATTCACTACACATTCAATCTTATAGACACGAACATCAGAGGAGGACTTCAGAAGAATCTGACAGTGGTAGCAACCAGCAAGCCGAGGAATGAATTTTATAGGAAGCTCAACTGCATCACTTCTATCTAAAATCAAAACAAAAAAATTGCAATGTTGTAAAGCTTTTCAGAAACATTGAATTCACAAGCAGAATCTAGAAAGAGTTCCAATAAACTGTAGGAGAGTCTCTCCAGCAGAGACACATGACAGAATTTTAGGACTGTAACCATATAAGCATAGCCAAATTTTTATTTTCCTAAAAAAGGTATATTTAAGCATCTGAACAATATTTTCTATTATTTTTAGTAGTGCACAGAGAGAAGTATTTTAAAAGATCTGTTAAATCTACCAGAAAAGTTTAATATATATGAATTTCTGTAAATATCAAAGAAGTATAATAGTTACTATACTTTTGTCTACAGTAACCATGAGAGATATCAGAGACTTTACAGTATATTTGGCTAATAGTAGCCCCAACAATGACTGGAACACTTAAGTTTAGTAGTTCTCATGAAAGCTACTCATTAGACTTTGCCAATGCCAAATTTTGGATCGAAAATTTGAGTTTCTGAAAATGCCAGTGGTGTCTGAGTTAGAACAGAATCATGAAAAGTCCCATTTGCTCAATCCACAGTATGTAGGAAAAGCTCCCCACAGTAATTTCTACAGCGAGGAAGAAGCAATACAAACGCTGACCATGAATGAACATTGCCAGGTCTAACTATTCTCCTGCAAAGATTTCCTCCTCTATTTCTGCTCAAAGAAAGGACCAGAATCTTTCACATTACTTTAAGCCCTTCATTATTTTAAGTGCCCTTGTAGGACACTTTCCAAAGGAGAAGGGAACTCCACTGACTGGCCATAGAGTTCCCCAGCCCAACACTCTCAAGAGCCTCTAAGAAACATGAAAAAGTAAATGAAGACTGCAGCCGCAAAAACTTCACTGTGGTTTTATTTGTAACAAAGACTGTTTCTTTTCACTGTTCTCCAAGGTCAGAAACCAATTCCAACAGTTGGAAAGATAATGACGAAGGTCAGAGACAACGTAGTGACACGACAGAACCTTACAGATAAAGACTCAAAAAAAAAAAAATTGTTTCTCCATGAGGGGGAACACCTGACAAATTCTTGTGTAATTTCCCTTCTTCTTCCTTAATTTGGCTTATTTTCTGATGATATTTACAATAACTATACTCAAACTATTCTAATATTTTCTATGACAACTACTGAATTTTGAAAGTGCAATCAATCTTCATTTCTGATGCTGCTCATTCTCTTTCACAAATTTGTGCTCCTCATGTATTCAGTTGTCCACAAATGAACAGCAAATTGAAGCTTTCTTGTTGCCCTATGTCATCACTGCTTCTATTTTTTCACAAAAATAGATCAAGAGAGAAATCATACAGCATGACATTATTAATCTTTCAACATTACAAGGCTACCAGAAAGATTATAAATTATACCTCAGGTTTAACCCTTTCTGAAATAAATTAGTTTGTTCTCTTTTAAAGACAAGATTAATGGCATGGTAATGTTTGAATTATTACTTTTTTTTTCCTATTTTGTCACTAAGTTATTATACCCATTGGCTATCTTCCACAAAAGTGACCTGGGTTTGTCAGATATGTAAGGAATGAAACTGTCCTTTCCATTCTTCAGTTCATTAGTACAGTCCCTAATTTTCATGTTTACGAGAATTATTTTGTTTCAACTTCCTAAAATATTTACTTAAAAATCAAAGTATATGTTTTAAATATTTGCATTTCAAGATAAAGTAGATGTTTACAACATATATTTGGAGAAAGATAAACACAGTGTACTGGAAGCTTCAAAATATTCCTGCATGAGTTGCATCTTGTACTAAGTGGAAATTGTAATTATTAGTAATTTGGGTTATCTTTCACTGAGCTGGACCGATCTTTGAAACGTACACTTTCAAACCAAAATGACTCCTATAGAAAAATTTAAAAAGAAAAATAAAAAGAGTCTTCCTACCCATTCAATTCCAAATTTCTAATTTTTAGTTTGGCATTACTTTTGTTAAAATATTTGTTTCTTATGCATTAAAAAAATGCATTGAAGAATAGATCAGATGAATAATTGAAATATTATGATCAATTACAATCAATGAAAAGTAACGCAAGTAAACTGGTCATGTTTATTTAACATAATAGGTATTTTATACAATAATACATGGTTTCTGAAGTGAGACAGGATCTCCAAATCAAGATGATTACAGAAATCACTCCACTGTGAATTATACATGAAGGTTGGTTTGTTTTCTGCAGAATGTTTTTTCATGTAAATTTTAAATACCATTAATTAAACTGGGCTTAAAAATTTCTCAGTTGAGCATGTTTTATTCCTTCTCAGTCTCATAAGATATTCAGCCAAGATTAGTCTAGGAATCAACTCAAACATTTAATGAAAATAATCCATGGGGTCACAACTGACCTAACAATTTCTGAGACAAATTGAGTAACAGTAAGCAATGAGTAGAATTTGTTATTTCTACGTCACAGGAAGCAGAGGCTGCATCCATGGCAATGAATGAGACTGCAAGCATTTCTCTGGCAGTGAAAATTCAGCGAGAGCAATACAGTTTTTTGGTAGTTTCCTTCCCTAGTCAGTATATTCATTGTTTGATGGGGAGATATGTCATGCGAAATAGGCAAGCTTATTTTACAGAACTGTGTTAGACAAATGCATATGGGAAGCATTTACTTGATCTTGATCTGAGTATCTGAATTTGGTTTAGTTGTGAGACAGTTGTCAAAACAAGGTTATTTGCAAAAGCCAAACTTTTGGTCTGTAGTAACAACACACCTTCTTGGAAAGCTAAATTACAGCACATAGGTGTTTATCATGTTCTCTGGCAAGTGCCTGGCCTCTTGCGCTGTTTACTTGCTGCAAAAGACAATTTTATCACCATCTGGAATTAACAAAATCCACGTCTTCTAGTTCTTGAAAATTTTACAACTCACCATTTTAGATCTGCCTGAACTGAATTCAAAGTTAGTCCTCTAAATGCATTGGCCAACAAACAGTACCTTTCAAAAAGAAACAATGAACAGAAATGCTATTCTGTCATATCACAATCTGTTGGCATACTTTCTGAAGGTAGGAAACTATGGATGTCAGCAGTTTGTCAACTTCTTGCACATTATATTAGCTTTTACTCAGCAACGATGCTTCTATCCATGTAGAAACTCAAAGCCAAACTTCATAGTGAACTTATCTTGGGCACTGATACAGATTGAATTTGCAGGCAAGGACTCCTAGAAGGTTAAATTAAAAACCATACTGAAAAACCCAGACTCTTCTGAATTCTGCTTATATATTGGGTCTTCAAATGAGCTCATTTGAATTAGAATATCACTCTACACCATAGTGTTGACAAAGCAACCACTCTTTTATATCTCTTAATGAATGCTGATATATTTTGAAATTTATGCTATCATTGTGTCTGTTTATTTGTGTTCTTTAGCTTTATCTGAACACAACAGATTTGTAGAAGTGTTTCTATAAAAACTGTTTATTGTTTCTCTTTTCCACATGTTCATGTGTCAAGGGTTTCATATACTACAGTGAAGTGGAACAGACTTCCTTGGGGGGTGGTTGGTTAACAAATGTTGTCCCTTAGTATTTTTGAAGAAAACTTATAAAAGCTTTAGAAACAAGCAGGTTACATAGTCACTATGCCAACAGGCAATTAGAATGCTGTCAAGTAAAAAATTTGCTTAATACAAAGTAAGAAACATAGTAAAGCTATTTCTTAAGTCAGCTGATGCATAGTCCCACTAAAACAGATTACATTAATTATGAAGTATTATATTGAGAACAATCAAGTACAGTAGTAATTCAAAGTCTCTTTATCTAAAATCACAACAAAGACAGAGCTAAAATCTCTCAAAAACATATGCCCAAAATTTACAAATATAAACAATTTAAGAAGTGATTCCTCTTGACAGGAAGACAGAAATGGATAAGAAACAGAAGCGAAAAGAAGGAAGATTAAGCAAAATTTCCTACAGTGAAGAGAGATCAGAACTAATAAAAAGAATGGAAGTATAGGAAGTAAGGAAGGAAGTACTGCATAGAATCAAAGATCAAGTTTTTATACCAGTTATTACAAAATAGTAAGTTAATTCAAAATCAGTAATGAAGGCTTAATGTCAAAAAGATATAACAAGAGCTGGTTAGAAATCTCTGTCATACCTGATAATACACATTCCTTTCATTTTGCAACCTAGAATTCTCTAAGGAAAGAAGTTTTCTTTGAAAAAAAGAGAAAAAAAAGTAATGAAGTAGTTGTTTTTTAAAAAGTCATGAAGAAGCCACAACAATCTGAATAAATTAACTCTAGGAACAGTTATGAAGAAAGTAGAAAATTTCTAACAATTCTTGATACTTCTGTAGAGAAAGCTTTTTCATCCATTCAGCTGGGAGGAAAGGAAAAAAAAAAAAAGACAGCTTTTTTGCGATATTCTTTGCAAGCATAACAGCAGAGAGCCAGAACTGTCAAATCCTATAGTAAGAGGCAATAGAACTCTGATACTAGCTTTTGATACCAAAACTAAATTAGATAGCATGGTGGAACAAACCGCCCTTCATTTTAGGAACATATTTTCATTGAAAATGCACTGTGGATTTTTATTTCTTTCCTGGATTTTTTTTTAATGCTGAAATACTAAAATCTAGTCATCAAAAAAAATGGTTTTAGTTTTACTTTCCTGCCTAGGTTTTTAAGTCTATATTTATAAACTAGGAAAGAAACTAAACCATATGGCATGACTAAAAGCATTCTAAGTCCATGCTTGCATTAGAAAAGTTCAACCTACATGCTTATAAAATACAGTAAGTTTAAAGTGGAAAGTACTGTATAATTACAGTAAGTGCATAATGATTGCTATCAATAATTTGCTTCTATATACTCTCTTTCCTTTAAAATACTTCTACACCAAGGGTATTGCTATCAGGTTTCTGCTAATAGTATGATTGGTAAAGTCAAGCCCTTTCAAGGCAGAAGACTGCAAACAAAAATTCAGTATGAAATAAGAAAACCAAATAAAAAGGAAACCTTCTTATAAAGTACTGGCATGTTGCAGTACCCAGGAACATGCAAATATGTGAGGCACTATACCTCAGGAATTTCTGTACATTTGTTTTTCCATTACTCAAAGCCATCATCAGCATCATGTTGCTATATCTAAAGGCACAGCCTATTCCAGAAAATTCCCGTATTTCCTAACACTGGGATAAATGCTTATTGTTCTCACATCTGGATATTCACTACAGTGTTTTAGTTGTAGATATTGGTAGCAATAGATCTTGTATTATTTAGGCAACTGTTCAAATTAATGTGTAGAATGCTTCCCTATCTACAACAGAGAAGATCATAAGTAGGCCTGAACTTTATTTTCCAAATTTTGTGTGTAATAAAATTACAGTCCTTAAATTTTGTTAGTCTGTTAAAACATAATTTATGAGTATTCAGAAATCTGATAACCATCTTCTATCTTGCAGAGTAATTTTTTTTCCCCTAATCACTCAACTAATTTTCACTTCAGCTTTGATTTTTCAGTTTTTATTTCAACTCGATGTGTAAAAATGTATAGTTGTATTTATTTTTGTGCATTTTTAGTTTTGAAGCATTTTATTCTTTTTTTCTTTGCTTAATTTCACTGCTTCAAATGTTTCTTTCAGCTTTAATACCAAAAGACATAATACTGGACAATTAGCTTAACATTACAATTTCACCAACTAATTCTTACATTAAGCCCTAGCCTGACAGTTGGAACAAAAATTTGTATCTTAGGAAAGCTTCCACTTTCTTTTTTTATAAGACTAGGTGGTAGAAAGATTGTTGTTTCTCTTGAGTTTGTGTCAGTATTTAATAAACCACATACATAATTTTTTAGGTAGAATAAATTGTTTCATTACAAATCTGTGTTACATAGAAAGCACTATACTTTATGCATAGCGTCCTTTACAGACAGACATAATCTCCCATTATAAGTACTTATAGATGACCTGAACCTCTTTCACTTAGAGATCACTGAAAAATCAAGTTACTCAAGCCTTCAAGTCCTGAAATGATTACTATAGCACTTCCCGGAACCCTCACACATTTGTAATCTCCCTTCTGAAGCATGAAAACAAAAACTAGATGTGATGTTCCAGTAATACTCTCCCTTTCACAAAACGTTAATAGCACTATTCAATAGTTACACTGCATTTTTCCAGTTATGCATTCAAGGATCCTTGTTTTTCAAAGTCTTCAAAAAAATCCTTAATGAAAAAGTGAGAGGGAGTTGAAGCCAGAAAAACATGGAATGGGGAATAAAGCTGAGAGCTTTAGTTCACAGTATAAGGTAAGTACTCTGCTACTTTGCAGATTTCCCAAACATTTTCAGAGACATCACTTTGAAAAACAAAGCCCTTCCTCTCCTTTCAACTTATATTATTTGATCTTTGATACCTTACATTATTTAGTATAGAAACAATGTTGTTGAAATAAACCCAACTGTTAAGCAAGCTGATCTGCTTAGTTCAAACTTAATTAAAGCTGATCTTTCATTAACAAGCTGTTTTTCCAAACAGTAGCTTATTTTTAGATTTTCTTTTAAATCAATCATGGATAGAGAATAGGAAAAAGAAAAAATTAGCTTTGAGTCTCTCTAGAAACAACAGAGGATGAAGAGTTTGAATGATCACCATCATTGCAAACACAACATTTTTAGCTTGTCATTAAGCCCTCTAATTATGAGGGTTGTATCTTCTGAATAAAAAAGTCAAACCTGACATCATTCAAAGGACAACTTCATGTAAACACTTAAAAATCTGTAAAGTTTTCTAATATCCAGTAAAGTTTTCTAATATCCAGTATTTTTCTAATATCCAGTTTTCTAATATTCCAGATAAGAAAAAATAGGCTCTTTGCAAACTAATATGTAAATTTAGATTCTTCTGTCTCTTCTGCCACATTCCTGATTTTCATAATATGACTGAAAAAAACTCATATCATTATTTTTATTGTTACTGTAGTTTCCCATTATTCCTCCACTGCTGAAAAGACAAATAGGATGGAATTTAGTTTGGTTTTCACAGTTTTATCTAAAGATGCATGGCCATTTTCTTCTTTCCCCACCATAACAGGTGGTGTTCTGCTAGACAGAAGCAGCAAATATACAGCAGATATACTGCCAATAAACTCTAATAAACAAAGATAATATAATAGCTCTGACTTGTCAAACATGCTCCTTACTTGCAGGAAGAGCATTTTCTTTTTTACAGATACAGTTTTATAAATTAAGACTGTGTGAAGGCAGATGGATGCTTACAGTTACAACTTTAAGCCATAAAACCTCTCTCTCTATTCAAACTTTCTTGTGTTCTCACCTTTAGAAGGAAGATGGGGCATACCACTGGGATAGCACAACATTCCTTCCAGTCACAGTATGGGACAAGTCCAAATATTCACATAATAATAAATACAATTAACTTAATAAAAAATATGATGAAAAGAATCCAGTGTCTTCCTCCCAGATCCAGTGATGATGACAAATGGGCACTGCCAACACTGGAACTATTACTGGCTTTAGAGAAGCAGTATCTTCTAAACCTCACAAATGCAATGGTCTCAAGTCTGCACCAAAGACAAAGACAAGCCTTGACACTGACAGTCATGCAAGCAGACGTCAGAGTTCACTGATGAAAACCTAAATCACATTTCAGCATCCTGAGCCATGAAGACTTCAAATAAACTTAAAGCCTTTGCTGTCCATTCACATTCTTCTTCTAGGCAGACTCGAGGCTTCAGTGAATTTTCTGAATCTCAATTCTGATCAGAGAATGAAAGATACTCTGATACATTCCTGAGGATTAACATCCTCCTTCGCCACAGCAGTAAGCCTATTCACTTACCAGCATAAGAGAGGCCTTCCAAAAGTTTTTCAGAATACAAAAAATCCTATAGCAAATACAGCTCCACTGAATACATTATTGCAGGTATTAAACAGAAAATAAACGCATTCATTCTACTATTTAATTCCCTCTCACTTTTGCAAGAGCAAAATATCTTTCTACTAATACACATACAGTAGAAATAGCTATTCAACAGATATAGCTGGAACGAAAACTATTAAGATAAAGACTTATCATTTTTCAGAGCCACATTTTGAAACAGAATCACAGTTTAAATAAAGCCTATATATGAACGAAGAGTAAAAAGTAATGCCACCACTTACACTTTTTAATCTCATTTGTGCCTCACTATCCTGAATAAGAGTACCAAGTGTAATTAAATTTTTATTACTATACTGTCAGTTAAATCATAGAACTGAACACCGAAAGTCTTAACAAGATAAGGAGCCAGAATAAAACCTCAAAATGTGATCAGCAAAATGAAAAGATTAAAAAAAATTTGTTGTTGGACAGTAACTTTTAATGCAGCATTGAGGAGTAAATAAGAAACTTTCTTTAAAAGATTAAGACTTTACCCAGAAAACTAAAATGTAAGATGCAGGAAAATCTATACAGCATGGGGACCATGGAATTCTAGGCTGAAACAAGAGAATAACTGGTAATGCTTTATAGAAGAATAGATTTAAAGCCCCAGGAAAGTGTTTTGGAGAAATAAAAAATAAATAAACAAAAGAAATAAAAAGAAGACTGTGCTGATTAAACCCAATGATGAGCAAGTATAAGACAACATTTAAAAGTCACAGAAAGAAGGAGATGAAGTTGACCACAGGTCATGAAAAAATATTAATACAAATTATTAAACATAGCATATAGTAATAAAGAAAATACATATAGTGTTTAGAAAATATTACCAACATGAAAAAGTCCACCTAGAGATGATACAGTGTAGGTAAACAGTTTTACTTAGCTATCTGGCATGACAATATTAAAACATAAAAGGAAAACATGCAAAGTATTTTTCATCTCTAACAATAAGAATGATGCATGCCAAATTATGATTTAAAATTTAATTCTTGATTGTTACTTGTTCCATGCTTTATTGGAAAGTATGGCAAAAAAAGAGCAGCACACATTTCTAATTAAAATGAGTGTGCATAAGAAAAACACTGAGATCAGATCAACACTATAGACTTAGTTATTCATGGGTAACATTTTCATAAACTAACACAGAATCAGGCTTGGGGGTGTCATGTTGCTGCTGAAGATGTAGCTTTTGGGGCAGAATACAAAACTGAGACCTTCTCTGCTAAGGAATGGGAAGGATAACTGTCTTTAGATACCATTCTAATGTCTGGTATTTCTTTTTCTTTTCTGAAATGACAGTAATTATCAGACTAAAATTCAATAGTCATGCCAATCTGCATATTTACCTGGCTCCTCTAAATGTAATTATTTTATGTTATAATAAAGTGATCAAATAGAATGTATTTATATTCTAAAGTCTATATACTGTTCATTATTACTGGTAGAAATGGAATTTACATCCTGTTATGTTAGACATAATAAATAATAATAATAATAAATAATAATACGAACTCTACCTAGAAGCATAGAATATGAAAAAAATACCTTTCCCATTCCAACATCAACAGGTACAATACATGCAAACATTTGATCACAACACTACTAAATATTTTTATTTCGACATTTATCCTAGTCCATACTCTTATAAATAAAAAAACAAAAAGGGATTATGAGGAAAAAAATTGGTCAAGAGTACCTTAAACCACTTGGTTACAAAAAATCCTGTTCTATAACAAAGTGTTTCCATGTAGTATGACAGGCACTTCATTAAACCTGGTGATTATGTTGCTGAAAAGCTTATCACAACCCTTTCTTTATTTTCTCTGATTTCATCAGAAGTCAAAGCTTTCTTTGGAAAGAAAAGGAAACAGAACAGAAAAGACAGGTTTGATAAGAACAAATTATAGGAGCAGGTATACCTTATCATAGCTGCATAATAATGAGTAAAACTTTTACCCTGTGTTATAGGACTGAATCAAAAGAAGCATGGCAAGTAGGTCAAGGGAGGTGATTCCCCCCATCTACTTGTCACTTGAGTGACCACATCTGGAGTACTCTGTTCAGCTCTGGAAAGGCATGGACCTGCTCAAATGGTTGCAGAGGAGGACCACAGAGATGAAGTTGTGGATGCACCCTGGAAGCGTTCAAGGCCAGATTGGATGGAGCTTTGAGCAACCAGGTCTATTGGAAGGTGTTTGCGTCCATAGCAGGGGGGTTGGAACCAGATGATCTTTAAGGTCTCTTCCAACCCAACCCATTCTGCGATCTAAATATTATACTATAGTCTAACATCAACAGTCTTACAGCCCTTTAGTTTTGTATTGGCTGTCATTCCTTGTGTTTGTAGCTTCACTCATCCCACAGCAATTTTTCCATTAACTTCAATGTCACATCTTCATGTTCCAATAAGACACAACCCTGAGAATGATCCACCTTGAACTCTGGTAACACGCAAAACCAGGGCTCTGCCACAGCTTCCATCCTCCAGAAATACAAGTAACAGATATGAAGCTTTAACAACTTTAGACATCCTTGAGTAAGACTTACAAAGAGCAACTCTACCAGCAGTACACAATGGGTACCAGAAGAAGAAATGATGTGTGCTGGTAGTGGATGACTCTGTTAAAAGGCACTGAAGCACCCATCTGCCAGCCTGACAGGGAACCACAAGAAGTGTGCTGCCTTCCCGGAGCTAAGGTTCAGTATGTCGCTGAGTGAGTGCCTCAACTTGTTAAGAGCTTGTTACTCTTCCACGTGGGTACAAGCAACACTGCTACCCATAACCTGGGTAGAAACATAAAGACTACAAAGTTCTGGGGCAACAAGTGAAAAATTTTGAGGCCCAAGTTATCATTTCCTCTATTTTACCAGTCAGAGGCATGGGGGCAGCCAGAAATAGGCAATAAAACATATCAACTTCTGGTTATGCATATGGTATAATCGTGAAGGTCTTGGTTTTTATGACAATGGGATATTCTTTTCTGACCATAAGCTGATAAACTTTAAACCAAAGAACTTGGTGTTTGGGGGTTAAAATGGTAATACTCAAGCCATTACATCCAGCTGGAGAATAAGCTTGGCTAACTGGCAAGAACAAAGGTTCCTCAGCGACCTGCCATGACGATAATCAGAATGACTTCCACCCTCCTAGGGTGATAGCTACCTGCTTAACTCCCCCTCTGAAATGACCGTATACCAATGTATGCAGCATGGAGAATAAACAGGAGGAAGTAGAGATCTGTGTGCAGTCAAAGGGTTATGATCTGATTGCAGTTACAAAAACATGGTGGGATAGCTCATATGACTGGAATGCTGTCATGGATGGCTATGCCCTTTTTAGGAAAGACAGGCCAATCAGGCGTGGTGGTGGAGTTGGCCTTTATGCAAGAAAGGAATGAGACCAGAAGGCTGTGCTGCCCTTCAGTGAGACCAGGACAGGCTGGAGAGTTGGGTGGGGAGAAACTTAATGAAATTCAACAAGTACAAGTGTAGGGCACTGCATCTGTGGAAGGACAACTCCTTGTTTTAGTACAGGATGGAGACTGACCTGCTGGAGAGCAGCTCAGGGGAAAAGGACCTGGAAGTCCTGGTGGCCAGCAGCTGACCATAAGCTAGCAATGTCCCCTCACAGCCAAGTAGGCCAATGGCATCCTGGGGTGCATTGAGTGTAGCCAGTAGGTCAAGGGAAGTTATCCTCCAACTCTACTCTGCCCTGGTGAGGCCACATATTGAATACAGTGTCTAGTTCTGGGCTCTTCAGTTCAAGAAGGACAAGGAACTACTGGAGAGAGTCCAGTGTAGAGCCACTAAGATGATGAGGGGACTGGAGCATCTCCCGTGTGAGGAAAGGCTGAGAAAGCTATGTCTGTTTAGTCTGGAGAAGAGGCAACTGAGGTGGGAATCTCATTAATGTTTATAAATACGTGAAGGGTGGGGTTCAGGAGGATGGGACCACACTTTTCTCAGTTATGCCCAGTGACAGGACAAGGGGTAATGATCACAAACAAGTACACAAGAGGTTCAACCTAAACATAATGAAAAATTTCTCTACTGTGAGGGTGACAGAGCACTGGTCCAGGCTGCCCAGAGAGGTTGTGGAGTCTCCTTCTCTGGAGACATTCAAAACCCATCTAGATGTGTTCCTGTGTGATCTCCAGGCGATTCTGCTCTGGTAGGCTGGGTTGGACTAGATGATCTTCAGAGGTCCCTTCTGACCTCTACCATTCTGTCATCTTCCTTTTATCATCAACCACAAAAGAAATTACTCCATGATCAATAAGAGTTTAGAGCAAGGGGTGGGAGAAGGACAAGAAAACAAAAGGATTTAACCTATTAGCTAAAACTTTAAGCCAAGTGTAACTTGTACTGGTTTTGCTTTGGAAACACACAGAGACAGATGAGGCGAGACAGATGAAGCAAGACATCAAAGATATTTCTATGGATGCTATATCAAAAGAAACCAGAAACTTGTTAGTTTGGTAAAGCATGCAGCTGGTTTTGGATGCTACTTCTCTGTTGCTTAATATCTGGAGCCATTGTTTTAATTCCACTTGACATCTTCATTACTTAATAACACCCTTTAAGAAAAGGGCAACTTATTTCAAAGTTAAAGGTGCCTAACATGAGTTTCTAAATGCTGAATCCACTCTCCTTTGGTTTATAAAGCATTAAAGTTTACTGTCAATTGTCTTTCTCCTCAGCTATATATAGAGGTTGAATTATTTTCCAGGCTACTTCTGATGATCCAGAGAGACTAAAACTATTGAGGATCCTATTTGAGACAATGGTGAACAATCACTGTGGTAGGTGATGTGATCTTTTAACATACCACATTTTTACACAGCAATGAATTACAGGATACATTTTGCATATCATCAAGCAGAACTTTAAGAGTATTGGTGTACTCAGGGTGTAGTTCAATACAAACAGATGAGACCAAAGGATCCCTTAAAATCTCAGTATGAAACAGAGCCAGCCTGAGGTTTAGACTGTGTGCTTAGGCATTCTGCTAATGGCAGAATTACTAGACGATGCCCTTCCATATGTAGTAAGAACAGACTCCTTAGGTCACATAATACTGACACACTATAGGGGCAGCACTTGAACTGCTTGGCAGTCACACAGAATTCAAAGTGATTGTAGGATTGTTCTTGTCCCAAGCTTTATTTTCTAGCACTGGCTCATTTTTGTGGTTTCTCATTTTCAAATTCTTTCTGGATATCGATAAACCTCTTACAGACACAAGATCCTTCACTACTGTAGTAGCTTTTCTGCCAATCTGTGTACTGAGATAAAGACATCTCCCCGCTTCTTATGACACTTCTAATTTATCTGTAGATCTCATTGGCTGTTTCAATACTAAGAGCGAGCTCACAATGAGATAATAATTTTATGTGACTGTCAATCCTGTTCACAAACAACTGGTTTCCAAAATCAGCCTCTTACCTGCAGGCTCTGTTCTAAGTATGCTATTACATGTTTGGTTGCTCTAAAGGACATAGTGTATAACTATATAGCAATTCCAACTAAGTATTCTTTAAAAAAATCTGGATAATTGCTTACTCAATCATGACTTTATATAATCTTCTAAATTACTGATGAAAAGTACCTAGTGTTGTCCAGCAAGTACTAGTTTCTGAGAGCTCACTTTCTGATGACTCTCCAGCAACAAATTAAGAAAAATTGCTAGTTTTAAAATCTGGCCAATGTATTATTTTAGTTCCATACAGCTATATTGTTTGGGTTTTGATCAAGATGACATATTGAAAGTAAGGTAAACATACTGTATTCTTTTTATCTATTACACACATAATACTGCCAAAAATGTAATAAGGCTATTTAACAAGATCTATTTTACTAGAAAATATTTTGAGTGGCATTGATTTTTACCTTCTAATTCCCTGTTGGCAGAGTTCTTAAAATATTTGCTGGACACTTTTCCTGCTACTGCAGTCTAAGAAATTCTGACCCAAGGATTGATTTTAGTTAGCTTCCTCCCACCTTCATTTTTCTTCATAAATCTAAGCACTCTGTCATTTCTTCAGAAAAGCAGCTACTCCCATCCTAAAGAAAGCTACCACCATGGCTAACATACTGCTTCTTCAGATTGTTATCTGAAGTTAACAAAATTTTCAGATAAAAGCAAAGTTTTGCCTCCATCCACAAGAACACCACCTGGTGAATTCTGTCACAATATTAGATTTTCAAAGTCCCTGTAAACATTCCTGTGTTTCCTCATTAGCACAATAAATACACTGGATCAGCCAGCACTGTAGTTGTACTGAACATATCTTTGTCTGCTTTCATACTATCAGCTGGTTATCTCAGCTTCCCTTTTTAGCTGTTCTTTAGCTCACCACCTCTCTGAATTCACAACCAAACCCCAATTAGTTCTCTGCATCATCTTGACATTTTTACTCCCTCATGTAACTATTTAAGTGTCCTAGAAAGAAAAAATAAATATCAAAAAGATTGTGTTCAGTGCAGTATGATTTAGTTTCTGACTTGTCATTGCTTACTTCCCTGTTTGAGATACTTCTATAATTTTATTTTAATGGATAAAAAAGCAGCATAAACTAACAGGAAGATAACCACTTCCTTACTGTAATGTACTTTCTTCACTACATTTTAGCAAATAATATTCTAAAATTTTCACTCAAGTTTCAACTTTAAAAATAATCTGAGAAGTTGCTAAGCAACAGTGTCCTGCCATCTGATCAGCTAACAACCTTTGTTCTGAGATCATGATGGAGGTCTGATGATGTCCTTATCAGACTTGTGTGTGCAGATTTTGCTCTCTCTCCCAGATGGTATTCCCCTACACCACTCAACAAAAGTCATTATGACTTTTTGTACTTCACCTCTACATCAATTATTACAAACACAGGCAATTATTTTTTAACTTGACAATAAAAAGGATTTTAACTAGGATCTAAATATCCTGTCATTCAATAAATGTTTTGGCTTCCAACCTGTGTTACCTCTATTCTATAAATTCAGGATCTGCCAGATAAACAATCAAATTTATCCCAGAGCAGTTCCCTGTGGCATTGTGCCTTTGAGAAAACCAAGGGTAACTGGAAAGCACTGCTCTGAGCTAATGAGATAGATCTTGGGTAGTTATGATAGAGACAAGGCTGAGATTTGATCAATAGCCGATCAGAGAGAGACAATTTTATGCACTTATTGAGGAAAACGTTAAAAATACAGATTCTCTCAGAGGGGAAAAAAAAAAAGCAACCAACAAATTCATCACATTTAAGACCATTATTACCTGTTTTGTCAGGTGAAAGGTCTTTTGCTGATGGATTAACTCTGCTTGATGCCAACACTGGAATAGAGAACTTCTCAGGAACCTCAAAGAACTCTTGCATGCTTACTTCTACACTGTAATCCACATATTTCAGCCCTGGGGGGAATTCACGAGGTTTCAGGAGTGCATGTCTCTGCAAGTCAAGGAATAATGCATACATATGAACAACCATCTCATAATAATTTCAGGTTAAGAAATGTAAAATTATACAGGCCTAAGAGTGTAATTCTAAAACCGAATTGGTAATTAGGCAAGTTATATAGAAATTGTTGAGAGATTCTTCTAACTAAAATCTTTCTTGTATAATGTTTTTAGATATCATGCATCTGAAACATTCATTTAGGAAAAATGCATGTTGAGATTTGTGGTAGGACCACCTCCTACCCAGAAACCACTCTGCAAGCTTTTATATGTATTCAGGGAAGGCAAAAAAAGGGGAGGGAAAAAAAACCATGAAAAAACGTATACTGTATCAGATACAGATACAGAATTTTCTTCTTTTTCTTCATCCCTTGTGAGGGATGACTATAGATTTAGCTGAGTTAACTTAGATATTTGAATGTTGACAATATATTTTTTAGAAATAAAAGCATTTAGAATTAATTATAGGGACAAATAAGCTTCTCCTCTCAGTATAAAGCATTGTTAATCAACAGCATGAAACATATTAGTAAAGGCTTAGCACAGCACATAAAGGCAAGCTCAAAATATGCATCTAAACCTCTTAATGAACTAAATTTGACTCCTGTAAGATAGCATTACAGAAATAATGCAATGATTTAATAGACTACTTGCTCAAAATTGAAATTTTCAATCCAATAACACAGTATAATTGAAATACTCAAGATTAATTGTAAATTGAATAAATTTAAGATACGAAAATAGTCACATCTTTCCTATAGACAAGTCTTTGAATTCATTACTATTGTGAATTATCTTGAGCAGACCTAGGGAGAAGATAAATACAGAAATACTCAGTTTGGGCTAGAAAAACTGGTTTATTCTCAAAGCCTATTTGTTTTAAATAATGATAGCAGGTATCACAGCACATATTGCAAAGGGACAAGGAATGGAGAGATCCATTTCGGAACTCAAAAAGAGAATTTAAAAGGAAAGTTGATTGTCCTTAAGGATTATTATTAAGGGTAGTATGGTCAAATTACTGTTCAAATCAACTGGGTTGGAGTTCTGTTTTGAGTTGATGTTTTGTGGTTTGTTTTTTTTCTGTTTTCATACTAAACCTTGTCTGTTTTAGAAAGCAAAGCTACACTCTGCCATTCCTTTCTTTTTTGACCATTAATCTATACATCCAAAGTGCCAATATGGTGTTAAACAAGGATTACCTATGGAATCCAGGAGCCTGTTAAGCTTTACTTGCTATATTAACAAGTTCCATTTCTCTCTGACAGGACTGAAATGACAGAAGAATTTGCAGTGAGAAAAAGATATTTTGTTCTCACTTGCTATGGGAAGTTCCAAACCAAAATACTTACATATATTTACCAGTTTAATTTTGACTTCGACTTTCTGCATATTCAAATATAAATTTATAGTTACACCTGATTTTGGTAATTAGATTATTTTCCAACACTGAAATAGAAATCCAACTGAAATCCAACATGACTAAAACGTTTTGGGAATTCTTAATTGACAAAATGATTGTAAGATAACCTTTGGTGGAGCACTGAAATTAAATTATAATTATTTTGAAGAGATATGATTTTAAGAAGTATTTTATTTTAAGATCCTTGTTCATGCTATCTTGTTTTTAAAGCTATGTTAGGAAAAAAGACAGCTGGTTAGTATTACACAGTCTATGAATATTTCAAATATCTCCTGGTACCTTCTCAAAGAGTAACGGATGAAAATACTTTTAAAGATACATCTAGATCTTTCTGAACGGGGAAAAGAAAATCCTGCAAACACACACAAGACTAAATGAACCCCATTGCCTCCAACGTTACCCCCAAGGGGTAACATTTCCAAGAAAAGAGAAAATGTCCAACACAATTCAGATAAATGTTGCAGCTACTCTCCTTCTTTTACTATTTTTCAGGGCAGTGAGAGTTAAACAGAATTTAATATATTTTAACTCTCATTATCAATTGTAGATGTAAGACTGCTGTGCTACAATAAGACAGATTCCAACATGTACTTCATCAATGTAATGCTTCATGATATTCCAAGTGCGGAAGTGTTATTACCAGTTAAGAACTGTATTTGCATTCAGTTTGGAGGATTAATTTCTTTCTTATAATAATTTTTCGAAAAAGCATTGGAGGGTATATAAAGCAACAGAATTAAACTTGATATTTTTCAAAAACTGATTGCTTTTCTAAGGTATTTTCTTAGACTTACCATCTGCATTTCTATGTATAAAGGATGGCAGATTCTATTACAGAGGGCTGAGGGACCCAGCTCTTTCCTTGCATATTACTGTTTTCCAAATCCTAATTTAGTCCCATTTCGTCATTCCAGGAATTAACTGCTGAAACCATTCCTCATGAATAAAATAATTTTATGATCTCAATCTCTCAGAATTCCTATGATCAATCATGTTTGCCATCTCCCTTATTCCCTTATCAAAAGATAAGTGATGTAATAAAAAAGACATTGAACTCACTTATTACTTCAACAAATAGAAGTCTGACCATAGATCCTTTTGTGAAAAGTTCATTCCCATTCAAACATATCTAATGTAACTTTTTAATTACAGTATCTCCTCTCCTCAAGGACAGCAAGATTCATTTGCAAAGGAAAAACCACTTGTATTTGATAAAGCAAACTGTTCAAACTGAGCTTAAAACTTTTCCATAATCACATGGAAGATCACAAAATCCTTCTTGAATCCTGGGGACTATAAAGAGCACAAACTTTGAAGATCAGAGCTGGACAGATGTAGGATGAGATTCTGTCACACCAGACAAGCAGTAGAAGCCATAGCTTCAAGTGCACTAGGTCTCTGTTCATTTTCCATTAATCAAAACTAAAACTCATCATCACCACGATGTACCAAGATAAAAATTCTGAAATACTCATACTGCTTAGTCACATGAACAGCAGGATAGAAAGAAAATGCAGAGTGTCCTAACAGCTGAAATATGGCTCAGGATACAGAGATCTGATGTCTACTCACAGATGAGCCATGCATTCAAAACAAGGCAAAATGGAGCCTAAATAAATACTTTTACAGCTTAACTATGAAGACACGTCTGGACACAGTAGGAAATGGAAGCTTTAGTTTTGGGATTCTTGTTGAACAGGACTTCTTTTCCTATCAAAATGTCTATTTCTATAATGCCAGATTACTGGCATCTCTGACAGTTAAGAAAGAACCCTGTATCTAGACACCAGATGTAATGTTTGCCTCTTTATGTTGATTCTAGAAAAAGGAAAACTGAGGCATGTTATTTTGAATTTCACTTTCACATTGTCTCACCCTTCTTTCCAGATATCCTTTTTCTTCCCTTGTTATCTATGTTCATCTACACTTCCCATCTACAGCTTTCTATTCATCATTAACTAAGGCAATTTGTAATTATTCACAATAATGCCAGTCCCAAACTTGACAGTGGTAAAGAATTCCATCCTATATTCCCTTTACTACTACCTAAAAACATTTTAGGAGGAATTAAATTTATGAAACACTCAGGAGGTAAGAAATTAACACTTAAAAATATACTTAAAAATAAAATTCAGAACTTTCCTAACTTTTTCATTAAAAACAATAAAAACATCACAGACAGAAATGGGCATGCAACAAGGTTACTTAGTTTCTGGAGTTTTATGCTCTGTATATATATTTATAGGGTGTATGCTAATAGAACGGAGCAGCATATGGCTACTGATTTTAATCTTTCATTTTCCTTTAAATATTGAGATCTGCATCTTTGGATTCCTATTACTTTAGCATCCTTGCTTCCTATCTTTTCATTACTGAACTTCTCTAACCACTTTATTAATTGTTGATGCTATTTGGTTTCAAATTTGTTTACTTTTTTAATTATACCAAAGTTTAAGCACCAAAAAAAATCCTTTAACAAATAGTCTGGATTATCTTGGCAGTAGAGCTTATTTACAGGGAGGACAGGGAAGCAGAATGGCAGATTAACTACTTAACCTCATTGCTAGTAAGTCCTTCATTACCCAAGACTGTAAAATAAACTCTTAATTAATGTAATGGCATTTTCCCTTCTGTCTCTCCATTCTATAACAAAATTATACCTGTGGGAAGTGTGTTGAAAGTTGAAGAAGAAATTAAATAAAAAGAGTAACAGATTTCCAGAGATTCAAGATTTACATCTGACCTACAACATATGTTCCAAAGGATTTCATGAGCCTAAATACTTCAGCAAACCACAGGAGATCCGGATGGGATCTTTTTGGTGGTGGTGGTGGGGCAATTTAGACAATGAACCTAAAACCATATTTCAGCTCCAAATTAAATTGCAGAACGCCAGCCTTCTCAAAAAAAGTTTATTCAATAAATGCCACCAGAATTTATTACAAAAACCAATTAGAGACAATTTTCAGAATTTAATCTGCATAGTGGATTACCATCATTATGTATTTTATAACTAATCTAAGTGTCCTCCACTCTTCTACAATACAAGTAATTTTAGAACTCATTAGATCTTAGCATACCTAGTGGTACATAGCGTGTTCCTATTATGTTCTGTGATTATTAGATCCACAGCTTCAGAGCAGTCAAGTTTTTCATCAAGTATTTTCTAACCGACTGTGATATTAAAGGACATTAATTATGGAAAGTCTACCTAATGTTACCACAGCAGTGGATTAGCTGTAATCCAAAATGAAAATATTTGGGTCTAGATTACATGGTTACAATTCTTGACCCACTACAAGCATATAACAGATTAAATCTACTCTATCACTTTTCCTCATTTAATTTGTTTTAGATTAGTTTTTAAACATATCTATAAACAAAAGGCATAAATCTAGAAACATCAAGACACCAAGGAAACTTCTCTTCATCTTAGTACTAGAAATCACATAGCACTGGGAACGATGCTCAGAGAATAGTCTAACTGGAAAATCGGAATAAAATATAGCTGCCCAGAAATCTGTCTTAGGCCTGGTAACATCAAGTAAACAAGGGAAATCATAACCCAGAGTGTCCCTATCATCCATAGAAAGTTACATTTGAATTTTACATGAGAAAAAAGCCTGCTTATTTTGCAATATTGCTATTACAAACATATTCACAAGTACTAATTGGATGCTTAATGGACTACCTTTGGAGGATTTTTTTTGTCTCTAGATGTTGAAATCTTGGGCACACATCTCTAGGTTGGAATGACGAACAAGTAGGGAGCTATAGCTTATTAGGAAGATTTGCAGTGTTCCAATACTATTTTGTATGATTTCAAGGCAATAAAAAGTTTTTCCTGATCCTTGATTTAGTTTCAAAGAAAAAAAACATTTTTTTGAGAATTTTCTTTTCTTAAAAAAATGTGCATAAGAAAGGATACTAATACAATTCTCTATTACATAGAATATGAAAACTTTTGTACTCAACAGGCATTTTTCAGAAGCTAACTGAAGTAAAAGGTAAATAGTCTTTTTAACTGCAGATAAGATTTTTTAAAGGAAGCACTTCTTAAGAGCATAGAGTGAGGCAGCAAATTCAGAATGAACATAGAATCATAGAATGTACTGGGTTGGAAGGGACCTTTAAAGGTCATCTAGTCCAACCCCCTGCAGTAAGCAGGAACAATGTTACTAGGTCATGTTGCTCAGAGCCCCACCAAGCCTGACCTTGAATATCTCCAGGCATGGGGCCTCCACCACCTCTCTGGGCAACCTGTTCCAGTGATCTACCACCCTCATAGTGAAGAACTTTTTCCTAATATCCAATGTAAATCTACCCTTTTCTAGTTTAAAAACATTACCCCTCATCCTATCACTACATGCCCTCATGAACGGCAATTCCCCAACTTTCTCACAGAATCACAGAATCTCAGAATCTCAGG
>NW_010209310.1:0-11029 GCF_000695765.1 Mesitornis unicolor
GTGTCAGGAGGAAGGAGCCAGGCTTTTTTCATTGATGTCCAATGACAGGACAAAGCAATGGGTCCAAGTTGGAACACAGGAGGTTCCATGTAAACAAATGGAAAAACTTCTTCACTGTCAGGGTTACAGAGCAGTGGACCAGGCTGCCCAGAGAGGTTGTGGAGTCTCCTTCTGTGGAGACATTCAAAACCCACCTGGACGCATTCTTCTGCAACTTGGTCTGGGTGATCCTGCTCTGACAGGGGGGTTGGACTGGATGATCTTTCGAGGTCCCTTTCAACTCTGAATATTCTGTGATGGCTTTCTCTCAACACTATCACTTTCAGGAGATATCCAGCTAGACAGGATAACTAAACCCTCTTTTGCCCAGAGGAGCATTTATCTGCATCAAAACCAATACCACCGGGCTTGGGACCTTTTGTGAGGTCTTACCACAGGACTAGCATTTCAGAAGAGATGTCAAGTGCTAATGATATCAACTACCTATCAGACTTCACTGTGCCAAGGTACAATGCTACCGGATGACAGAGAAAAGCAGAGAAAAGGGGCACCTGGACTGCCAATTAAAGCACAGAGCCAAAAAACCAAACTCAATGGTGTCTCACAATACAGTGAAAAGTGACTGATGTACTATAAAGATGGACCTGCTATGGAGAACGTAGCACTGGTGGATCAGATATCCAATCCCTGTGTATCCTCAAGAAGTTATGTATTACCAGTTGGTTTCCAGGCTTGGTTTGGTTTTTTTTAAGCATTAACAAATTGATTTCCACATTCTGGAAGAGAGGGTTCATTTGAAGAATGTTTGCTAAGAAGTTAACCTTCTGACCACAGTCATAATGTGCTACAATGCTGTAACCAAGTCATAGAATCAATGAAGCAGAAGTCAACAGTGAATTTAATACTAACAAAGTTAAATCACAGTATATGACTTTATTCTGCCTCCATCCAATCCATCTACGACACCAAAAAGGTCAGGAGTTTTTTTTAAAATGAGATACTTCACTGTGATCAAGCAACCACCTTAGAAACTTTCACAGCTGAAAGCTGCTCTAGGAAAGCAGCAGTTGGAGAGAGGCAGAGGCAGACAAGAGTTGAGGTCCAGCAGTTAACCTTCAGGAAAACCCATGGGCTGCAAGTGTGTTATTAGAACACATGAAGCAAGTTTTTAAGTGAATAGTTAAATAAGAGGATGTCACACAAAGTCTTCTCCATACTTACAAAATCCTTCTGTCTTCAGAAGCTTAAGTACCACGTTGGGGAAATCAACAACTCCAAGGGTATCTCTCACCAGTTCTGCAAAGGCACGCTTTCCACTCCCTACTGCAATGAGCTAGTGTATTTGCAGTTCAGCACTACAGCCTCTTCTCTTCCTTACATTTCTGCATGAAAGGCTGCACTGTCACAGAAATTATGAACAGTTCTCAAGTCTGATGAAGGTGACAGATATCATAGATTCATAGAATGGTTTGGGTTGGAAGGGACCTTAAAGATCATCTATTTCCACCCTCCCTTCCATGGGCATGGCCAACTCCCTCTAGACCAGATTGTCCAAAGCCTCATCCAACCTGCCCTTGAACACTTCCAGGGAAGGGGCATCCACAACTTCCCTGGGCAACCTGTGCCAGTGTCTCACTACCCTCATAGTGAGGAATTTCTTTCCAATATCTAATCTACCTCTTTCAGTTTAAAACTGTTACCTACCTCTTGTCTTATCAATACACTCCCTGATAAAGAGTCTCTCCCAGTCTTTCCTGTAGGATCTCTTCCAGTACTGTAAGACTGCTATACAGTCTCCCTGGAGCTTTCTCTTCTCCAGGGTGAACAACCTCCACCTTCTCAGCCTGGCCTCATAGGGAAGGTGCTGCAGCCTCCTGATCATCTTCGTGGCCCTCCTCTGGACTCACTCCAACTTACTCCATGTCCTTATTTTGGGGGCCCCAGAGCTGGACACTACTCCAGGTGGAGTCTCAAAAGACTGGAATAGAGGTGGAAAGTCACCTCCCTCGACCTGCTGGTCATGCTTCTTTTGATGTGGCCCAGGATACGGCTGACCTTCTGGACTACAAGCACACATTACCAGATCATATTGAGCTTCTCATTAACCAACACCCCTCAAATCCTTTTCCTCAGGGCTGTTCTCAATCCATTCTCCATCCAGCCTGTATTTGTGTTTGGGATTGCCCCTACCCAGGTACAGGACCTTGCACTTGGCCCTGTTGAACTTCATAAGGTTCACACAGGCCCACCTCTCAAACTTGTCAAGGTCCCTCTGGGTGGCATTCCTTTCCTCCAGTGTGCTGACCACACCAAAAGCCTGGTGCTGTAGGCAAACTTGCTGAGGGTGCAGTCAATCCCACTGTCCATATCATTGACAAACAGGTTAAACAGTGCAGGTCCCCCTACCAACCTCCGAGGAACATCAGTCGTCAATTGTCTCCACTTGGACATCAAGCTGTTGACCACAAATCTTTGAGTGTGACCACACAGCCAATTCCCTGTCCACTGAGTGGTCCATCCATCAAATCCATGTCTTTCCAATTTAGAGACAAGTATGTTGTGCAAAGCATTTGACACTGTCCCGCACAAGTCCAGGTAGATGACATCAGTCATTTATAGCTCTCAAGACACAGAAGAACCTGAGGCATATTTTAAGCCTCTTGTGTTGCTTAGTGGCCACCAACACAGATTATAGAAAGACCACAGAGAATGAGGTCACTCAAAGGTTCACATCTTTCCATATTAAGCAGTACCCAACAGACTTACAACAGAAACACACTGCATAGAAAGCCACACAGCTATGTTCACCGATTGCATTATTATACAGATCTCTCTATTGTGAAAAGCAGGATTAGATCAGGATACTAATGCAAACTCATGTAGTTGTCTTATATGAAAAGGCAGAAGCAAGCTAACGGCAAAAAGCCAATGATGGACAGCTGAAGGTATAGACTCAAAACAACACTCAAGTCTCAGGCAAGTACAGTAAGCCTTGCCAGAGAATACATACCTACTAATAGTGAGAAAAACAAGGGTACACCAGAAACAACTGGGATGTGTTTTCCCATCAACCTTTGCTGGCCTGTGGAGCTCTGAAGTAGTCTTAGTCCTACTCTGTGCAGCTGTGCATCACTGCAGACACATTTGAAGGATGGAGGCATCTCAGAGCAGAATTCACAGCTCACTGACACTGCACGTGACAGAACAGGATTAGGTCAAGAAGACTTGAGTCATGGGAGGCAATCACACCTGCAATGCCAGAGCAACTGGAGAATCTGCCTGCAATATGGTTTCCAAGACAACCAAAGCAGCCTCTTATCATGATCACTTCCAACATTAGAGCAGAACTAAAAGGTTACTGCACTAATTCGAGTTGCAGCAGCAACCAGTACTCTATCCAACTGTACGTATCGCAGGCTCATCAATATCCATTTTAACTGGCTTTAGGCTAGAGTCATTCGTTTGTGTCTGAACAGCTAGGGGTTCTGGTTCGAAAATTCGACTGGTGAGAGGTCATTGCCCTAATTCTTATTAGGAGAACTATCACATGCTTAAATAAATCTTCTTGTCACAGAAGGAGGACAACATTTATCCACCGTCTTAGCTCACTTTCATGCTGATGAAACTTCAAATGCTCTCACAATTGTGCGTTAGCAGTTTCTGGCTGACGTACAGAAATTCACTCGAAGACACATGACCTAGAATTCTCCCAGGGAGTCAAGCTTTGAAGAATGTGATAGCTTATGTGATTTTGGGAAAACGGCAGCTGAACATTGAAGAACACTTTGAAGCCCTAGATCCCAATTAAAGGCAGGCTATCAAATGATTCTTAGCTTTACCTATATATAGCCTCAGCCCTACCCCAGTGTAACAAGGCCACAGACAGCTTTGTTTGGCAAGCCCAGTAGAGACAGCCAAAGCTGCATCGTTATTACTCTTACAGCAGGTCACACTCTGAATGGGCATGGGCTATGGAAAAATCTGTAGTAACAAGCTTATTCTTTGAATATATGCAAGTGTTTGGTCTCTGGACCAAATCTATTACCCTGAACTAGCAATGAAATCACTCGAAAACTGTTAGAGCGTTGTCTCACTGAGCCCTTAAGCCATGCTGAGTCTGGATCTCTGCATGAGGTGGAGGACTCAGAGTAACTGTCTTGAACTGCATTTTAACAAAGTCTAGTGGCAAAGCCAGAGCAGACAAACACGATCTGGATCTGTGTTCATGCAAGGAAAAATATTTTGTTGTTGAGACACACGTAACTGAATGGATGCCTATTAAAACAAAGTGAGGCGAGACAGAAGCACTTCCCAAAGCTAGGTAACTCCGCTTATAAGCCAGTAAACTTTCACGTGCAGATCTCCAGCTAAGCAACAGGAATGTCAACAAACTGGCATCTGTGTCAATTTTTAAAGTCTCCTGCGAAGTTCCTTGGCAAACACTGATTTTTCTTCTTCCTCCGAGCTTCCAGTGAACTGAAACTAAAGCCTTCCTTGTTCCACTCCACCATTAGCATGTCTCTGTCCATCCTGAAGTAGTCAATTACTATAAAGCCTAAAGGAAAAGTTCACATAGGCGAACAAGAGGTCATAAGCACTTCAGTGGCAATGAAGTGGATCTTTTTTTAAAAGTGTGTTTACTGATTGTTAAAAAGATATTAAAATGTACATCTGTTTACTATCAGATGCCAAAATATCCGAGACTTGGCCGTCAAATTACTTAGCAGCATCCTGCTCACAATGTGACTCAGGATAAAGAAAAATTCACTTAAAAAAAAAACCAAACCAGCAAACTGACAAAAGCAGACAAAAAACAACCCAGAAAGCAAGACAGTGGGCAGAAATATTCAGCTTAAAAAAAAAAGCAGTAGGAGGTGGTAAACAATTCTGAGCTGTGCGTTCCTTGGATCTAGAGCCAGGCACGTTAACAATGCTGAACTTTGCAGCAGTACTAACTCCCATGACAAAAGGTGTAACCTCATCCCTCAGAAGAGTTCTTTGGTATCTCCTGGTGCAGGGGGAGAAGAGAAGAAAAAAAACCCCAAACAAACCCCCAAAACAAAAACCCCACTCTGTTGGCCTGCAAATGGCAGACAACCCAAGAGACCAGACGAATGAAACGGTCCCAAGGTACAGTATTCCACTGGTATTGCCACATGCCAATAGCACATACCACATACAATCTGCCAGTCCTACCGAGTGAGAAGTCAAAATGTATTTACTGCTTTCATTTCATCATCATTTTAGCAGACAACTACTTCAACTAGCTTCCACTGTATGGATATTTCCTTGGAGACCACAACCCCATCATTTACAGCAGTTCACCACGAAGAGGTGAGTCCAGAGGGCAGCTTATAGCCCACGCTACCAAGAGCTTTAGAAGAGCTGCCAAATGAACTATCGAGTTTTCTGATAAGTCTTGAAATAAAAAGGGAATGTGGAAAACTGAAAAATATGTCAGTGTTATACTAGTATTTTAAAAGGTTGAAATAGGATGAGACATGTCAGTCTTGTCAGCCTGACATTGATTCCAGACAAAATAATGAAAAAGCTGATATAAGACTCAGTTAATAAAGGATTAGAGGAGGACAGTGTAATTACTGCCAATCAACAGACTTTACAGGAAAATATAACTTGTCAAACTACCAACACTTTTTGGTGTGATTACAAGTTTGAACGCTAAAGGTAGCAATGTTGATGCAATATATTTTCACATGATGTTTTACTTGGTGCCAGAAAGCACAGTGATACAGCCTATCGTATCCACTGATGGGTCTGAACCGCACCAGCAGGTAAGTTGGGCAGGAAGGTGCTACTGGGACTCGTTGTTCCTGTGCTACATACAAATTAGACTGCTGGCATGGAGACACCTGTGTCTGTCATGTTGACTGGTATCGCTTCATTCTCCCCCTGAACTCCCACCTGCTCTACCCATCTGGTGCCACCTTTCCCGCACTGTGCCTGGAAGTGCCTTGGTGCAGGGATGGCCACCAGTCCCCGTCTAGTACAAAGACATTTCCAGTCCTGACCTAAGCCCTGCTTGCCACGTTATTCTGCCAAACGTACTGTGCTGCTGTACTAGTCTGTCTGCTTAGATAACCTGCAATTTTTAGTGGTTCATTAAACTGGGCCGCTCTAAGAATTCATTCACAAGGCAGTCTTCCCTAGCATGGAGCTATTGTCTGTAACAGTTGCATTAGATGATACCTCAACAACAGAAAGCTGTTCACATAAAGCAGACAGCTGAAAGTAAACGTGGACACAACCTGACAGCAAGGGCTTTGACATTAAGAAATGTAGTCAGCACACCACAAAGTAATTCACACACCCATAAGATCTCCGTCTGCTGCTGCGATTTCCTCTCCACATACAACAGTAAGTGGGGCAAGGGACAGGAGCAGAAGTGTAATTGGGTGTATTTTCCCCAGACAACAGCTCTCATTCATGCCTGACCACAGAAGTCTGTTGTCAGCTTTTAGAAAGCTGTCAGGTTAAGGTTTTACAGCTGTTACAGAATAGCGAGGAGTTTGCCATCTTTTCTCAAATACTGTAGAGGTTACATAAGAAATATACTTGGCATTTATGTATTTTAACAACTCAGAAATTACAGTCTGGATACATGGTAGGATGAAGCAATTTAAGGCACTCAAGCTTAGATTAGCCTGTGTTAATAGGAAGATAGATGACTGATTTTTCCCTCAGCCAAGGTTGGCAACCTCACCCATAA
Organism: Mesitornis unicolor; assembly: GCF_000695765.1. NCBI lineage: Eukaryota > Metazoa > Chordata > Aves > Mesitornithiformes > Mesitornithidae > Mesitornis > Mesitornis unicolor. The sequence continues at coordinate 6,728 of NW_010209310.1, forward strand.
CTACCAGGCGAGGGTTAAAGTACTTTTGAGCTGGAGTAGAGGTTTTTAACTACAATAGCAAAGAAAAAATTACCACAAGCTTTGGCACAGATTAACTAAAAAGAAAAGCATACTATCAGAGCTGCAACTTTCAATGCCTCCGATATATAATATCAACAATGACAATGCTGCTGACCTACATAAAACACAAATTTTCCAACTATTCCACAACTGCAACATTTTTTTAGTTCTCATCTTCCATGCCGCCACCTAATATTTACAACTTCAAGTCTCCTGATTTCTGTAACACAACAACATATTTTTGAACACAAATGTAAAAAACATTTTGAAAGCTGAAAGCACAGGTACAGACGAAAAGAAACAGAACATTAAAACATCAAACAAGCAGCTGTTGCATTAGGAGAATTAATTTCTATTTAAGGCAATAAAAGCCTTTACTGTGGAGTCCCAACCCAGTGTGAGGTTTTACAACACTGCAGGAGCCAACACACCTTAAGCAGACTCAGCAGAGTGCCATATGGAAAAGATGGATCTTGTTTGTTGAGTCCCATGATTACAACTGCAGATTACAACTCTTTCATTAATTTCTGCGTACACACAAGCAGCAGCAAGCACGTGTATTTTGCGGCTCAAATTCCCCAAAACGTGCAAGGAGAAAAAGCCAGCCTGTTTCCCAGCCGCTAAAGAGGAGGCAAACTGCGTGGAGGGCTGAGGCAGGTGTCTCCAGCAAAGTGGGACTGTACGAGAGCTCTGCAGTGTTGCCTGGCAGCAAGCAATTATCTGCCAGTGTGCTGCTTCCACGTGCCAGCAGCCGAAGCCCACACAGGCAGCAAGCACGGGAAAGTACGTGTGTTAGCCAAAGCTACAGGCTAGCTCCACTCTCTCCTAAGGAAAAAAGGTGCTTTGGAGGCTAGCCTTTGGTCAAGCTCCTGCTTTTACTGCAACAGCACGGCCTATGAATATGAAGCATGCACTTAAACCAAAACGTCCATGGAGATGAAAGTGCGGGAGAAGCCAGAAATCTGTTAAAGACAACACCACTGTCATACTAAGTCAGCCATGCAAAAATAACAACAGTTCCAACCCAAAATGGTTTGGAAAACACAAACCAAAAGACTTCGAAGAACATGTTAGATAAACTCTGTCCAAAACAGTTTAGGCAGAACTGATTGTGCCTTAGGATAAGGAAAAAAGTCACGCAGCCTCTTGAGAAACCTTTCAGCGCTCCTTTCTTTCAGTGGTGGTCCTGCTGGGAAGGAAGAGAACCACATCCCAAGCTATCTGTCTAGACATCAGCCCTTGTTCTCCCCTAAGCTTCAAGATGACTCCCCTGCACAGGGGTTAATTATAGAGCAACTCAGACCCAGTCAAAAAAGACCCACCCTCAAGATGTGTGTAATCTGTAACCACCTCATTCATGTTCTGCCAGAGTGCCGTGCTCTTCCTCATTCCCCCACCTCCGCCTGCCCTTTAAGGCTCCCAAATGCCTGCGTGCTGCACATGGTGGCAGCTGAGTTTTTTAATATGCACCTATTAAGATTCTAATTGAATCCTGCATTGCCTTGTGTGTGTCTTGCCAGCCGGAACATGAACAAGGCACCCTATAATTCAATTAGAAGGACCTGCAGCAAGCTGATCATTAGCCTGTCAGGTTGTTAAGAAAAAGACATCTAGGAATAGGGAAGGAAGTTAAACAAAGGAAGAATTAACAGCACCACTCCTCAATTCAGGCAGAGACTCCCATACGCATACTTGAAGTATGGGATCTGCAATGCACAAGCACTTGAATGACAGCTCACCACATCACTCCAGTCTTTTTTCTTGTTTCAGGTGACTCAAGTAGAACCTCAAAAGTTGGATCTATACTTTTCCCAATCAATTCTCCTCTGCTCAGATGCACAAGAAAAATACCACTAATATGCATAACTACTGCAAAAAAGGAAATTTCATTACCTGCCAAAACCCTGTTGACAGAGGAATGTGTGGCCAAGCCAGGCTGCCCCCGTTCATGGAAAATCCCAGCATAAGGCAAGTACTCTGGCAGCAAGAAGCGTCTGCAAAACAGAGAGTAAACTTACATGGAGAAAGACATCCCAGTATACTACAGCCCTGGACAGCAACCACAATTACTTTGGAGAAACATGACTGTATTCCAGCAGACTGTAGCAGAGGGAAAGCTGGACTCCTTTGCTTAGCCAACCACTTCATTGCTTCAAACAAAAGGCAAGTTACAGATTATATTCTCCTCTGATCAATGTGGCTGTGAAGATCAGCATTAAGTAAATCCTTTACCTCCCACAATTGCTTTCTAATCTCAAACCAGCACATCATGTTGAGAATCTCTGATCAGATTCTTTTCTTCTCCTGTTCTGCCTTCACACCATAGCCCCAGCCTGCAGGTAAGAAGCACTAAGAGCATGCCATCCTTCAGATGTCACAGAATGAGCTGATCACACTAACATGCCATCTCAAGGGTCGCAGAAGCTGCAAACCAAGAAAATAGCAGCCCTGTGCAAGAAAAGGAATCTGTCTGAAAGCACCAGAGAGCTGCACTGCAACTGGCACCTCCAGGATTTCCACACCCTTTAACTCTTACACGTATAAGCCTTACCTTGGAACAAAGCGCCCCAGAGACGGAGCAGACATGCGGGCATTCCGGGGAGCTCGGTGCCGGGATCGGTCTCCATTGTCCCTTCAGCAAAAGACAAAAAAATATATGTACATTAAAAATTACTATGTAATAAAGTATTCTCCAAGAAAAGAAAAACCCAGCATCACCTTGTCATCCTGAGTATGTCACTGAGATTTAATGATTCTCTTGCGTAAGTCACAGGCTTCTAATATACCAAATTCATACAACTTGCTGTACCACAGACTCCTGACAGTTCTACATATGGTAGCCTAATGTCCACTTCCTTCGCTGTTTGACAGCGTCTCAACAGTATCAATAAAAGCACAGAGAGTCAATGAATCCATGTCAGCACATGAGCAAATGAGTGAGAAAGCTTAGAATTTGAACTGGGAAAGCAAGAGCAGGCACGCAACAGTCCTGATGAGAACACTCCGGTAGTCAAAACGATCTGTTAAGTTTCTCTTTTTCATTCCCAGAAGCTGCAGGCAAAAGAGTATAATCTGCAGACTATTCCTTTGTGCTCCCTCTCTCAAGATCCAGTTTAAGTGCCACCACAGATTAGGATAATCTCACCTTTCACAAGCTCTTCCAGTGTTAGGTGATACCAGACAAAACTGGTAAAATCTCCTCAAAAACCCTCATTCTGCTTCACAATAAATGTCTGGGTCTTTGGGAATGAGGGGAAAGGGTCTAACATCTATTGTCCTACAGCAGAAATAAGAAAGTCTTCTTCCCCAGGAGGGCAGCGCAACACTGAACACGTTACCCACAGAGGATGCAGAGCTGCCAGTCTTGGAAGTCTTAAGACAAGAGCTAGACAAAGCCACGGCTGACCTAGTCTGATTTTGGAAATAACAATCCTACAACAAGCAGGAGGCCAAACTGCAGGACCTCCAGAGTCCTACCAGAAAACAAAATTCCTGATAGTGCATTCATAGGTCACAACAGGACCTGTAATTACACAGCACTAAAAATGCCAGAAAAATGATGAGACTCCATCAGTAACTCTGGAGTCCTGAAACAGACCTCTGCAGTGTTTTAGTCTCAATTCAGAAATTTACTCTCTGCACGACCTTGCAAAAGCAGCAAGTTTGCTCTCCCCAGATTCCAGATCCCCATCTGCAATTGCAGCCCTACTCATCTCCTTCCCAGGCAGTTGTAGGGAGAACATTACTTGAAGAACCCCGGAATCACTGGGAAGCTAAATATTCCTTATGCAACACACTCGCGGCACATTCCTAACCCACTCCAGCAAGCTGTGCATTTTACAGTTTTTTTTTGTTTTGCTTTTTTAAAGTCAGTGAGCAAGAAACGTGGGCTGAGAAGAAAGTCCATTACGTGGCTGTTTCCCACACACTTGAGGAACCAGGAACACAAGAGCAGAGGTTGTTCTGCAAAGCTCATTAGCATCTCAAGCTATTTCACCAAAATCAAACCTAAATCAAAGCTCAAAGCTTCCATTTCTCCTCCCACTGCCGATGCAGCATTTGCAGTTTACAGCCGAAGTCGCACCTCGCCCTGAGGTTTCTGTGTAACTAGCAGGGTTCCTGAAATCAGCAAGGTAAAAGCTGCTGCTGTTCTTTTATCAGAGGCCTCCAGCCTATTAGGATGCTGATCAATAACAGAAAGAATCCTGCAAACTCGAGTGCTGACATATCAACTATTCCTGC
>NW_010209310.1:11060-30443 GCF_000695765.1 Mesitornis unicolor
AAGGGAAAAAGAAGTGTCATGTTCCAGAAATTGCCACGCACAGTAAGACCTAGCGAAAGTCAGACAAAAAACACACTTCTGAAAAGCCCATGCAGCCAGTTTTGAAACAACGCTAATATGCGGCCGCAAAAGAAAAGCAGGAAGACAGTTTCCAGGGTTTGCATTTGCTTTGGGCATACACTAGAAGACACTTTTGAAAGGGACAAATATCAGCAAGAGTAACAGCAGCAGGACTACGTCCTATGGAACTCTACAGCTGAAGAGCATCTCTGCAGCAGGTTTCAAAAGGAGTGAGGAATTAGCTCCAGCAAACAGACAAGAAAATAAACGTGCAAAGTCTACAGTCCAAATCAAGAGACCTAAAGCAACAAATTGTTCAAGTTCTTTGAAATGCCACTAACCAATGCTCTTAGCATCCAGAAAAACATGTCAGGACCAAATTTTCTAACCAAAAAGACTTTCTAATGCGAGAACTCCATCCTGTATTGTCCCATTCACTGTGCACACAACTCTCCCAGTACAAACAGCCCAGAAGGGAAAAAGTACAGACTAGACTTTTCTTCGGTTTTCACCACGACGGACACAGCTTCTACTGATTCAAGAGACAGAAAGCTATTTTTAACATCCCCTTAAAAAACAAAACGAAACCACCACACATCAAGTGCCTGTGCCCTAGAACTCAAACAGCAGAACTGGGAATGAGAAACATTCATATCCTTAGAGAATGCCACAATTCCTATTTACTGTAATGGAAGTGTAATATACACTCCCCTGTGCTAAAGAGGAGTATTACTAAACATTACTCTGAATCACCAATTTACAATGTCATTTATAGCTAAACTCCCCTGCTCAACTCCATACAAGAGTGTTTTTAAGCATCTAGTGCTGAAAAGCCAGAACAGCTGATGTTACCCTGGTGCCAGCTGAAGATTATTTCTGCACCTTCCAGAAAGGAAAATAAAAAAAACCCCTACAGATCAGTGAAGATGGGTGGCACTTTGTGATATTTCTGTACCACACACAGCCTGCTGACAGAGGGAGGAGAGCAGATGTTAGCACGACTGCAGTGCCAGCGTGAAGCACTCCGGCAAGAAACGAGAAGTTTCCAAAGTTCTCTAAAGTACTGGTGAAGATCTCATGCTCTACTTTCTATTTAGCATCAACTACCTACAGACTCATTAGCTAATGATTTGCAGCAGGTAGCTTAATTAACATAACCTGCAAAAGCAGATCTCTTAGAGTGTGTGTGTCTACATTAAAAAAAGCCTCTTCCGTAAAGCGACTCAATAAACCTTGCAAAAGTCAATGAAAATCGACTTGAAAATGAAAAGTGTGCCACAGCGAGTGCTGTAACAGGACTAAGAAGGTGTCCTGCAATCCCCTCTGTTTCAAGTGCACCAGCAAATATCAGCAGCACAGGGGAAATTTCTGCAGTGAAAAAATAATAATGAAGGAACTAAAAGAAAAAAAAAAGGTAAAATCCATCAAGCAAGATGCAAGGAAAGAAACAGAAGTAATCCGCATGTAAGGTGACAAAGGAGACTTCATACTGTCTTTACTAACAGACAATTTGTCTCAGGAGGAAAACTGCAAGAACCTACAAATGGTCAAAACAACTTTAAGGGTCTGGCTCAAAATTCAGGTTACTCATAATTTGTTCAGTTACCAGTGTGGGATAAATCAAAACAGTGATACGGAGATTAAGAGCTGGTAGGGGAAAAAAATAGCATTAACACTAACACAGAATGGAGCAGGAAAAGAAAGCAATTCCCAAACATTCAGATTTATGGACTTTTAATAGTGCATGAGAAGGATGAAAGTTTATCCTGAACTAGATAAGACAGTCAACTCTCCTTGGATTTTTCTGCTATTGGTTTTTTGCTTGTTGAGAGAAAAGTTGACCAATGTAAATATAATGCAGTAACGATGCTGGCTCTGAAAACAGAGATGGAGATGCAAAACTTTGCATTCTAAAAGTTTGGAGAAAAAGGCATTCATTTTTCATCTAGTAACTTGGCTACTGCATTAGTAACTGAATGGATACAGAAGATAGCCAAGACTGATAGGAAAAAAACAACAAAACCAAACACAACTATGTTCTGCTTTTCTGTCTTGGCAAGAATTCTCTTTAATATTTAGAGATTTTTTTGTATCAAGAAGTGAAATTAAACACACAGCATGGGATATCTAATGCAATCTGTTGGTCTAACTCTTCCCATTGTAGCCAGTATTAAAACTCCCACTGACTACACTGTCAATACAATTAGGTCAACAATGACCATTTTGAAAAGCCATTTAATTATCAGAGCCAGCACCAGGAAGCCATGCAAGTTCATAAGAATCAAATTATATCAGAATAAGCCAATTGTTCTATATTTTCAGCATTGTATTGTCTTTCATGCAATCTAATTTTAAATGCTAAACCAATTTCTATTGCAGAGGTTAGACACTTACATACAATAGAAATGCTAAATAATCGGTTAAGTGGCATCTACCAATATCCTTAAGGGTTGGCAGTAGATTCAGTTGCACCGTTTTGATGTAACAGAAAAAAACCACAACATTTTCCTGGTACTTCAAACATTAAGTATCTCCACTTACTTGCTATCCATTTTTTAAGACTGCAGGAGGGTTACTTCAGGAGATAGCACAGAGGGCAGGACTAGCACTAGTGTATCAGGAGCTCAGAGGTTACCAGAAAATGCAAATTTATTTGGCTTTAGAGGCTGGTCGAGTCTGACCCCAGGTCCTCTACAGAGGGTACAGGAGGATGGCAAATTAAACTGGCCATACTAAATAAGAAACAGATCCTGAAACTCTTTTCATAGGATTCACTGCCGATTTAGATGAAAATAGATGACACACGCCCTAAGAAGGGTTTAGTCACAAGAGCTGCATAAGACTACAGGACAAAGTGTGTACTACGTTTTACAGAGGTACAGAAGTAGGAAAAACGGTGGTGAGGGGAACATTACATTTGTTGGTGAGTCTAAGAACACGTCGGTAACTTTCTAGCACCATCCTGATGAGCAAGGGACACACAGTGTTGGGAATACTATGATAAAAAGTTAACTACTAGGTTTACAACTGAGAGAAGCAGCAATCTGTCTGATCCTGCTAAATCCTGAGCATGACCTACAAATGAAGTTACGGAAAACTGGGAGCATTTCTAGGAAATAAGCTTCTCAAAATAGAGAGGTAAACACAAAATAAATAAAACCTTGACATTCTGAATATTCCAGTGAGATGCAGGTATTCTAGAAGATAAAAGGTAAAGACACACTGCAAGTTGGTTGTAACTCTGCAGAGAGACATAGTAGCTGGAATAACATCTCCTGGATCAGTAGAACTCGTCCCTTAGACAATAAATACGGGTTCCATCCAGTACATGGTACTTTACTTGCAGTCCTTAAGACTTGAAGTTGTAAACTCAACCCAGGAAAAGCAGACCACCCTACCTATGGTTCACCTAAAAACACAAGATTATGTTTAAGATAAAAGATTCAAGCCAACTGCCTTATCTCTGAGCAGAGACTTTTGTCCACAAGTACATACAAATAAGCACGTCAGGAGCACTGGTTCTATGAAAAGGGGTACAAGTATTGACATTCACAGCCACTAAAATGACAAAAACACTGTTTTAAAAGAATATACATAATCTGGTAAAAATGAAAGATTTAAATATAAATTTATCTACTCATCTTTGAGGGATATGATCATTACTGAAGGAGAAGTACTTAAGGCACAAGAGAAGAAGACAACAGAAAACAAAATTTAAGCAAAATTAAGCATCTGCTACACAAAAAGCCCTTCCTGGCACTGAATGCATTGGGACCATGGAGCAAACTCCCAAGTACAACACTGGAAGCCAAACAAAATTGGAAAATAAAAATATATGAGAAACTCCAACGAGCAATGCTGCCCAGCTGGAGACAGGAACTGGAAGAACAGATTTTTAACAGTTACTTAGTACAGTCATTGATAAAGTCAGGTAAGTTACCCAAGACACGGTATCTTTCCATCTTCCTATGTTCTTTTGAGGGCTAAAATGCCAGTCTTTCACTAGCACCTTTTTCAAAGGAGCACTAGGGAAAACTTCTATCTATTTATCAGCTAAAACCTCCTATAAAAGAGCAGACTGTTGAGTTACTAATGGCTCTCCTGACCAGAGGGAAACAAACCCTGCAGCCTTGATTACCTCTCAGAGGGCTGTTCAGGGGAAAATGTATTTACAAGATTAAAAATGGCACTTCAGAAGATCAAGTGTTTCAGAAAAGCATCACATAAGAGAGGATTTATCACCTGGTCAAGAGAAACAGCAGCACTTGCCTGTTAAATGCCAAGGATTAATTGCTTCAGAGAAAGAGTGATTTGGAAGCAGAATGAAGCACTCACTCTTATCTAGGCACAGTATCCAACTGACTCTGTTTTAATCAACTCACTGTACGGTGGGCTCACAAATTGATGACACGTTTTAGAATAAGACTGATACACTCCACAGCTACAGTGAATCATTAGATAACAGAAACATCAGAGGCCAGACAAAGGTAGAGAAGAATCTCTCACTCCCCAGCCTAGACTTGGTACCTGAGCATTAAAGAAACCGCTGCATTCAGAGCTTTACAAAAAACCAGCGCATCCAGCACTACAACTGCCCTTCCTTTGAGACCCCTTAATTAGTCATTTTCAAACATGCACCCAACCATGAACATGACTAGGGAAAAACATCACCATGTAAGCACTTGGAAACTTCACAACCGGTGCTCATTGAGCACAGTTCATAGCGCAAACATAAAACTGGCTATTCAGTATTGAAGCCTGATGGTGCAAAGTGTCAAAAGTAAGCACCAAGGGTTTTTTTATATATATATTGCACTGTTATGCTACTACTCTTCCAAGGGAAACAGAAATATAAACACAAAAAACTGTACAAACAACGCTAATCTACAGGCTTGAAGAACACTAACCACTGCCTGCTCTGCATGGCCAGCAACAAACTAATAACCACTTGCTTCTGAATCACTTTAATTAACATCAGACATCACCTACCAGGTGACCTAGTTTGATTCAAGAGTTTCACAGATATCCTCACAGACAAACTTAAGAAGGGTGGATTGGATGATGGGATAGTGAGGCGGATTGGGAACTGGCTGAAGCACAGAACTCGGTTGTGGTCAGTGGGCAGAGTCTAGTGGTGCTCCTCAGGGGTCAGTACTGGGTCCAGCTCTGTTCAGTATGCTCATCAATGACCTGGACGATGGGACAGAGAGTATTGTCAGCAAATCTGCTGATGATACAAAGCTGGGAGGAATGGCTGACACACCAGAAGGCTGTGCTGCCATTCAGCGTGACCTGGACAGGCTGGAGAGTTGGACAGGGAGAAACTTAATGAAATTCAACAAGGGCAAGTGTAGGGTAGTGCATCTGGGGAAGAACAACCCCATGTATCAGTACAGGATGGGGCTGACCTGCTGGAGAGCAGCTCAGGGAAAAGGGACCTAGGAGTCCTGGTGGACAGCAGGATGACCATGAGCCAGCACTGTGCCTTCGTGGCCAATGAAGGCCGATGGCATCCTGGGGTGCGGTAGGAAGAGGGTGGCCAGTAGGTTGAAGAAAGTTTTCCTCCCCCTCTACTCTGCCCTGATCAGGCCACATCTGGAATACTGGGTCACATTCTGGGCTCCCCAGTTGAAGAAGGACAAGGAACTACTGGAGAGAGTCCAGCATAGAGCCACTGAGACAATGAGAGGACTGGAGCATCTCCCATATGAGGAGAGGCTGAGAGAGTTGGGGCTGTTGAGCCTGGAGAAGAGGAGACTGAAGGGGGATCTCATTAATGCTTATATATACCTAAAGGGTGGGTGTCAGAAGGATGAGACCAGACTCTTCATACTTGTGCCCAGTGACAGGACAAGGGGCAGTGGTCACAAACTAGAACACAGGAGGTTCAACTTATAAGGAAAAACTTCTTTACTGTGAGGGTACCAGAGCACTGGACCAGGCTGCCCAGAGAGGTTGTGGAGTGTCTTTCTCTGGAGACATTCAAAACCTGACTGGACATGTTCCTGTGTGAACTTCTCTGGGTGATCCTGCTCTGGCAGGGGGGCTGGACTGGATGATGTTCAGAGGTCCCTTTCAACCCCTACCATTTTGTGATTCTGTGATAAGATAAATGCAAAAGAAAAACAATGAACACAGTTCATAAGCAGCAGAAAAACTCAGATGTACCATCTTGGCACCAAAACTGTTTCTACAAGCCCAGGCAACCAAGAGTATGGAATATGATGTGAGCTTTTCTGGCAACTGTCATCTTGCAAAAGGCACTCATTCTTTCACCACCCTGCTATGAAGACATTTGCCTTGCTGGAATGTGACTTAATGGTAAAACTACATTATGCTGAAGAGGTTAGCAATATCCTGCAGTACTGCCGCAAGGAAATAGTCATTGTCTGTCACTCCATCCAGGCAGTATTATTAGACATTAAGACCAAGATAAGGTGAATATAAAAGACTGTCACAAGAGATAAAGATAAAAAGAATAGGGAAAATGAAGCTGCAGGCTACTATGAGTAGAACATAAGCGAAACTAAGACTCTCACTAATCCCTCAAAAATGAAGTTCAAAGAGTAGATTCAATACCATTCCCATTCATCCAGGACTTGTTAGCACTCTTAGCCTGCAACTGTGTTTAAGATGATGAATATAATTAACATAAATTGCTGTGTATCTGGAAGCAACATCCCAGTGCTAACTGCTCCAGAAACCTGTAACAGAAAGGAAAAACAACAAAAAAACCCCCACCCAACCCAAAACATCCCAACAGAAAGTGACCGCCAGGTTCCACAAAATTCAGGTCTGCCTTGAAAGTCAGTTTTGAGAAAGTCCATCTTCATCAAAAACAATGACACAGAGCCATAAAAGCCAAGAAACAGAGGCAGAGGATAGAGCATCAAAACCACAGGGGCCATAAAAGGGCTCTGGGAGAAAAACAACAAAGGCAGGCACGTACAACAATAGCAAACCTGCTTTTAATATCTGTATTTGAGCTCAAATAATAAATTGCTAACAAGAATATCATTTGTAGCTTCTCAAGTAAGACAGATGGATAACAAATGGTCCCATTTAAGAACTCCAGAAAGAAATTGCTGCTTTTTCTGCAGCATACTGAGGTGCCATGAATCCTAAAAATCCATTTCCATCAGATAGGTCTTCTGTTAACCTTAAATGTAACCATCAGGATAGTAAAGAGGAAAATGAAAAAACCTAGCCTAACTGCTTTTAGAAACCTTGTGGTTCAGATATGCTACCTTTCTACCTCTACACCAAAAGGCCACCATTGATCAAGCCATCTCTCTTACCCACCTTCACTATGCCTCATCACAACTCAGCACTTAGCTTCTCATACATCCTGAGCTCTCAGCTTAAGCTACAGTCACCCTGCAGAGTAAACCTCTTTCCTTGTCTCTGGGGTTCCCTACACTTCTCCATCCATGCACTTATCCATCCACAGTGACAGAACTTGTCTCATTGTTCTGGAGCTGTAGATCAAAAGCTCCATACTTATTTCAAGTCTAAAAACTTTAGACATTCCATTTTCTCCTTTTTCCTGCTAGAAAACCTGGTAACTACTTGAAGGACTTTCTACTGCAGAAGCTGAAGGTTGTCACAGGATGGCAAAAACACTCTGAAATACACGAATGCAGTGAACAGCTGGGAGGGAGGGCAGTAAACTCCAAGCTTGGCTGTACACAGAGTCTAAGTTCTGCCCGTGTGCTCTTAGTAGTTGGTGTGCTAAGGGAAAGCAGCAGGTGCACTGCAAAATGATTGCACTTCTGCTGATTAGCGCTCCCAGTACTCTGTGTCTCCAGCAAACAACGATATAGTCAGACGGAAAAGGCAGAGACTGGATTTAAACACAACCATGGAATCCCTTCACAAGGGTAAGGATGAAGTTATTTCGGTAACTGGTAATTTCCAGCCTCTCTATCCCCTCACTCACACTTTCCAAAATCTCTTCCTGTCTCGGCCATTGAGCAAACCACGTGCTTATTCTTACCATGACACACAACTCCCCCCTAAAATCCACTTCCATCATTCCCCTTGAGAAGCAACAGGGAGAACAGACTCCAGACTTACTACTACTGAGTTACCACACTGCCACAGCCAGACTCCCCTTCTCTCCCTCATTGCATAGTGTCAGTTCAGACACAATGGCTTTCAGCCAGTTCCCAATTAATATTTTCAGGTACCAATGGACAAGTCAAGGCTCTTAAAGAAGCAAACAAGAAAAGATGCTTTAAACAAAGACATTCCAAAAGAAGGGCGATTGCCTGGATATCTCACATGAATGTCAAATCAGTCATGCACTTTTCTCCTTAATACATTAAAAAGTTAAACTAAAATGCCAGCTTGAAGTGGAGCTTCAACTTCGGCACAAAACAGACTCCCAAACCAAACACTTCACCTATGGAGGAGGCCAAAAAGAATCTACCATATTATTATCCAAATTAAATGAAAATCATATTCAAGAAACCAGAAGTGAGACTTACAGCTTTAACGCAGTGGCGGTCAGCTGGCAGGCTGCAATCTTAGAACCTTTGACAGCAAGAAGCTATTGGAGGAACTTATATTTGGCAGTTCTTGCCATGGCAGTGTCAGTAAGGCAACCAAAACTGGCAGAAGAGAGGCATGGCGAATACTTATGTATCTTATGCACTTACAAAGAGACCCCTGCAAGATGCTCATCTGAGAAATCAGAAGTCTTGATCCAGAACATGCCTTAAACAAAAGGATTTTATGTTGAAAATAAAGCCAAATAATGTCACCTTGAATCTTGCAAGCTTTCTGCAAGTGATTCATCATCTCTGCAAAGTAAGAACCTGCTTTCACAAAACCAGAAAGTCCATTATGGCCTTAGTAAAACAGTGCCTACAGTGCTCATATTCTCTGTCTGGGTGCCCAGTGGTATCTCAAAGAAATTAAAAAGAGAAAGCACCAAAACAAGACTTCAGGCCTGTGAGGTAAAGCTCCTCTTGTTGTACAGACACAATAAAGCCCTTCCTAGTCTCTGACAATGGCACAACTGATCCCAGCACAACTGGTACCAGCACAGATCCTCCTGGGAGAAAGGAAAAAAGAGAGCACAGAAAGGGGAAAAGCTGCAGACAGTAAAAAAGTGCAATCTCCAAACTCCTTCATATCTACATCCTACCAGGCTGTCCACTCTCAAAAGCAGAGGAGTCAGCCTCAGTCACACCTTTAGCCTTAGCTTGAAAGCCTTTCTAGAACAGTAGTGAAGGCTTTCAGATAGCAAGCTGATGCACTGTCCTATATATCTGTGCTTTTCAGTCTGACAGATAAAATGAACCTGTATTTGTGTATTTACTCCCACACTTACTGCAGACAAAAAGGGACAGAGATGGCCAGAATTCATCTGCAGAAACATCTTCACATTCTGAATATGGTGACAGATTTGGAGTTATCCATGAAAAAATTAGCTTGTGCTATCTGAGGAGTCCTAGAAGTATCACTCACAGTCTCCACCATTGGAGCTGTCTAGACTAAAGGAAGTCTCTAGAAGAGACCCAGTCAAACTTGTTGAAGGAGTCAAAAGAAAAGATAGTTTAACTCTAAAAATCTAAGTTTATTATGTGATCCAAACAAGACACTCAAAAAAGACCCTGAAATCAGAAAGTTCAACATCTATGACTTGTCTATAAAGAACTTATTTTTACCAGTTATGCTGGAAGACTGTAGTGACATCATTTTCCATTCAGATTCTTATCCCAGAATACAAGAAGCTTTTTCATTTTAGCCTAGGATTCTGGTAAAGCTAACCTTAAAACCCACTCATATCAATTTATCAGTTAATAACCTAATATTACAATCTGTATATATATATTATGAACTGTATTAGATGCTTTCATGCAGACATGACTAAGTTTACAGTTGTCAGCTGTATTCAATAAGCAGTAAGATGACAACAGTGACAGGTTAAACACAGGCAGCACATGTAGAGAGATAACATCTTATTAGACGAAATAATACAGGTATAGCTTGTATCTCCCTCCTCCTCTCCTGTCCATAAAAACTGGTGTAATAGAAGAATATTACTAATACCTACGAAGAAAACACTCTACTTCACATTCTTAGACCAACACTACTGCTATTGCAAACTAAATGTATTTATGAATGAATTCAAATGAGATTCTGAAGAAATTGGATGGAGAAAATGACAACATTACAGTGCCACACAGGAGGAGAGGCTTCAGCTTAAATTTAGAGACCATATGCACACAAACAGTGAAGACCTCAAGTTTTTCATGCTTCTTAGATAGGGTCATTAGGTAAGCAAAGCTGAAAAGATGATAATAATGATAATGATAATGATAATAATAATAATAATAAAAATTTTCCCAATTACACTAATCAGTTTAGAAAGGTAAAGCATCAAGGCAATTTGCTATGGCTTTTGCATTTAAAAAAAATCCCTGGATTCCCAGAAAAAAGCATTAGCTGCAGACAGCTATACACAATAGCAACTCCCTGTCCTACAGTAGATCTGGAGAAGCAAGGAAGCCAGAGCACCTAGATCAGAGCAAGAAAGAAATACTTGAATACATACAAGACTTTGCTCAAGTAAGCAAGCAAAGAAGGAGGGATACAGAAGCCAAAAAGAGAAGCAAGAACTCTGTGTAAGAGATTTCATTGTAAAGTGTCAGCAGATATCAAATGAGTCACGAGAAGTTCCAGCTCTTAAAGACCCCCGCACAGCAGCTCCCTCTAATCAGGCAGCAGAAATAATGAAGCAGAGCAGGATAAAGACAGCATGTCTTGAATGCCCAGATCAGAATCCAGTATGAAATATTCAACCAACAAATTCAGCCACTGCACAGTATGGAATAAACACTTCTTTTTGCTCAGTATGAAATGAAAGACAACCTTAGCATGGCTGATTGAATTGCTTCCCTGACTGGGTGCTCTTACTGTGTGAACATTATCTGCAGGGGAACACACTTCTCTGCAAGCATTTGCCTGGCTCTGTGAGTGAAGAATTTACCATCTTTTCTTTTCCCAGCAGAATAAGCTGCTCCAGACAAATGAAATGGAATAATGGCAATATTAAGGCTTGCAATGCACTTGCTTCACAAAATGGGCCCGGCAGCCACCATATCCTGCTCTTCCAGACCACGAAGCTGCTTGGGAAAAGCTACTAGGCAGTGACTCTTTTGCATTATCTCCCCTCATTTACATCTTACACAAACAAGGCCACAATGACAGGGGAAGACATTCACTCACCCTCTACTTCCGAATATTTAATTTTTAATTAATATTTAATTGCTGGACCATGAAATGGCAGCTTCACAGAACAACATTTTAATTAAAAAAAAAAGTCTACCACCACTTAAAAAGTCAGAAAGGGATTAACATCTTGCTTTTCTGGGAACACCTAGTGTTACCTGTGCCCTTCATAAAGGGACTGACACAAAGGACACGGAGCTTTAACAACGCGCCATCTCAAGTATGTGCCACTGCAAAAAATCAACATAAAAGTGATCACAGCAGCAAAGTTGACAGCATCCTCTGCTGGCAGCAACAACATAAAAGGCCAGATTTTTGAGGAGTTCACAGCTCCCATCAAACACATCTCCCTACTAAACTACCACTGCAGCCTTATTCTATGGCCATGCTCAGAATCATCCTATGTTTTAATGACAATATACACAAAGGGGGGGTGGGAAATCAGTGAAATACTTAATGTACCCAGGGGAAAATCCCATATTTACGAGGAAATTACTGAAGACAGACTAGAAAGGCCATATTCTCGTTTTCTCCTAAAATGGATTTTAATCTAAATTCCTGAGCTTTTGCTCTCCATGTCACCTGAACAATCTATTACTATTATTCCGTTGATTGGAAAGGGCTCGCAACAAGTTTGTTTGCTGGGATTAGACTGGGTATCACTGTAAGTCTGAAAGCAGATGCTGGAGAGCAGCCTTTAACGTTTGTCAGGAGAATCACTCAGAAGGAAAGACAGTGGCTTACAGGAGTGTTCTTCTCAGGTTTGGATGCAGTCATTCCTCACTTTGACATAAGAGGGCATTTGCTCTTCTTACAGGAAACTATGCCTTAACACAGATTCACAATCACCAAGTCTTCCAATAAACAACCCCAGGAACTTCAAATAATTTGACAAACAGATAGAGCAAGTAAAATAACTTGTTTAGCTGTCTCCTACAGCCTAAGACCAAAGAATGAAGTCCTGCAAAACCACCTGCAAAGTGGTTCCTGTTTTGTCTGAAGATTTGAAGGCTTTAATAAACTCTCCGCCTCTCATCTATTCCATGGGAGAAGAAGACTCTCCTTTTATTTATTTAACCAGCCTTTTAGAGCTAGTTGAGACAGCCTGATGTGTTGAAGGTAGCTTAAAGCATCCTTAATTTTCATAAGAGAAATTACAAGACCCATTTGTAGCAATCACTGCTCTAATTATTGATTGAATGACTTAACCTGTTCCTACAGGAAGTCTGAGGTGCCTTTGATTGGTAAACAGTAGGAACCCACAGAGCCATCTTATGCTGATAACAGACTCAAGCAAGAGGGCAAGGCAGCATGCATACTTACTCAAAATCTTCAAATTCCAGTTCGTTTCCCTCTACAGATGGGCTTGAGTTCTCTGAAGTGGAAGAAGAGGAGGAAGAGCGGAGACGGTTTTGTTGGTATCGCATAGAGCGCTGTCGAATGCTGTCCCTCCGGGAAAGGTACTGGATCATCCTCTGAGCATAATATGCAGCAGGAGACAACCTGAGTAAGAGACATACAGACACTCATTACACAAGTACAGTATGACAGCCAGCCCTATTTTACCTTTGAGCTCCACGTGCCAGGACAGTAACAGCATATCACCAAATTAGCTGCTTGCATTTTAGCTGTAAGGCAGAGTAAATAAAGCAAGCAAAAAGTAGTAATTTTCCCTTTATACGCCACACTCCCACGTGACTCCCTTGTGCAAACAGAAGCACTACACAGCACCTATAGACAAAAAGCTCATCCACTGCACAGAGAAGTTTGCTTCTCAGGACTCATTGGAGCTCACTGCTTCACATTTATTACCAGTTCACACAAGTAACCCCAGCAAGCACCTCTGATACGAATCAAGCCCAGTCTCAGTGTGAACTTTGCTTGCAATGCCAAACAGCAGAAGCGTTCAAATAAACACTGAAGGAAGCTGCAGGTTTTTTGAGGGTGTTTATGGAGCACCATAAATTATCAAGCAGGAAGAAAAAAGGTTTATCAGCTTTAACTACTTTGTAATCCAAATGGGAGGGGTTTCATATAGTGGTAGTTGCATCAGATCCAGATGTTAGGAGGAACACTAAAAGCCTTGCATCCCACCTGAAGGAAAACCTTCCTCTGCAATTAACTCTGAGTTCTCTCTCATGTGTAACTTGGCCTGTGTTTGCATCAGTCACCACTTGCCAGTATTACCCACTTCCTTGATGCTAGACAAGTAAAAACAGTCTTTTCTCCTGCCCTGCATATATCCACAGCTCCTAGCACAAGCTTTCTGTGACACAGCTACTCAATATTTAAGTCCAGACATCTCAGAGACTTGAATAATCATTTCTTTAGCCTTATTTGATTTAGACTTGAACTCTAATTTGGGGGGAGGCGGGGAAATGACAACAAGTAATTAGACATTAAGACACATATTCCTTCAACATGTAGCTCCCTCCTGCCTCATCCCTTCTTCCATACACGTGTTAGATTTTCTTCGTTTTTATTCAGTCCAAGTTACCAGGCTGGTACTTGCCAGGGTCATGAAAATACAATCTCATTTCCTGCGAAGGCACCACGGGCAAGAGACCGATAACAGAGAGAGCAGCCCTGATTTTTAATCTACAAATGAAAGTGTGACCAGCTTTAAACCAACAAAAGTACCCAAACCAAAAATCCTCAAATGAGCAGTGACTTCCAGAGGCTAGTCTAGAGATGAAAACACACTCATTTGCCATCACAAAGAGAGGTGCCCTGTCTGCCGTATAGGAATGCTACCCATCTTCAGAACAGCGTTTCAAGGTAAATTTATGTTACAGTAGACCTCACCTTGGCCATGAAGACTGTTAAAGATACACTTAACTTTACAGTGACCAATACACTGTGTTACACTAGAACCAGCAACAAAAAACGCAGCTCTGTAATCATCCCTGATATGATTGATAGAAGACTCTTTTTTTTCCCCACCCTTCCTGTGCTGTGCTGATTCTATAGGAATGTACTGGGAATAAGTTTTGCTTATATATGGATAAGTTCCACATCCACAACAGCATGAGCTGCAAACAATCAGATCAGGTCTGATAAAGTGCTCTGCTACTATCCATAAAGTTACATTTCAATGGAAAACTGCATTTAATAGCACTTCTAGAGACTGCTACCTAGAGCAGCACGAAAAAATGCACCAATTAATCCCAGAATAGATGGTGTTAATGTTGTTTTGGCTGCAGACATTCATAAAAGGACATTCAATCTCCCATTCTGCCATACATTCAGAGCACATAAACAAAAGAGAAGGTGGCAAGAAAGAAGGAATTACAAGTCATGTAGACACAAAAATAGAGCGTCTTGCCCAAGGTAAGCTCCCTGTACCCTGCTAAGCTGCCATCTTGGCAGAGGGAAGTTTAGCAGAGAGTACAGGCTCAGGGGTCTAAAAACTCAGTCAAGAAGCAGTGAGAGTAAAGGGAACCACACAGTCAGTTTGTTTTGGATTCCTCCTGGATACTTTATGCACTGTTTGATGAGTTAAAGCTGCTCATGCTTATATAACATAGGAGGCTTTGCTGTACAAACACAGCCCTTCTCCCTACTCCCCTGAAGATTTAATAGGTCAAGTATAAAAAAAACAAGGCATTACAGCAGTGCACTCATAATGAGGAGCTGTTCTCTGGCCTTTTCCATAAGCCAAAGCCTCTGTGTGCGCCTAAAAATAATTCTATGGCAAAAATATACGCACATAGAGAAAGAAAGGAACATGGAAACAAGGCAACAGTGGAAAACACGAACAGTCCAGCCGTGTGATCACTGCAGCTTTTTTCTTTGCTAACGTCACACCAAGGGAAAGTTTTACAGAATATGAGGAATGAATTTTGCAGACATTTAGTCTTCTCAAATTATGCAGCACATCACAAGAAAAAACACAATTATGCTTGTTAGAACAACAAGAAAGAGGCAATAAAGACTGGCCGTAACAGATGACGAGATGCCAGACCGAGCTTCCTGACAGCACGTGGTTTGTAGATGGGATAGACTGCAAAAGAGATTTCCAAAGAGAAGACAAGAAGCTTACATCTGATACACAGAGAGAAAGGTGTGAGGGATAAAATACAAAGGGCAGAGGAGAAACACATTCAAGGAAATAGGTTAGGGAATTAATCTTTGCAGATGAGAGCACACAGGGCAAAGAAAAAATTAATTGTATCTGTTGGGCTGTATCAGTCTTCGGCATACAGTTACAACAAATGAGAACCAGAGCTGAGAGCTAGCACATAAGAGAGATTTAGATGTCCTGGAGGGAGGAGAAGGCTGCAAAGCAGCATAAGAAACACCAGTTAACATTAACCATCTCTTCAGTTCATTCAGCTATTGAACACAGCTACATGTCAGCCCCTGACCGAAGTCTGTCTACCAGCTGGCTAGGAACACCGTCATCAGAGCAGGCTGCCTTGTCTCTATGTCTCACCTGTGCTTCTAACAAAACAATGGCAAACAACAGATAGAGGTTATCCAGTGATACCTAAACCAAGCTTGCGTCCACAGGACAGTAGGCTGTATTTGACACACCACAGGAGCTAAATGAACTTAGTCTCCAAGGTGACTGGACCCCATTCACTGGAGCAGATGGCTCAGAGGAGAGGCTACGCTGCCACACATGACTGCCAAAGAACAAGGCACTGAGTCGGAGAAACACTGGAGTGTAAAACACAGAACCAAAGATTCTCAGTCCCATCCAACAACCCTGTCATGGAGCAGCAGTGCACTCTTCCAGGCATCCAGTGCTGCTGGCTGGCCAGTGAGGAGTGGAGCAGCGGAAGGAAGTGTTGTGCAAGCACTAGTAAAGTTCAAGTATCTTGCTCTAAATCGCATCATGAGTAATAAAGAGCAAGTTACTGCATAGCACAGTGTCCTCAGCTACTGTCAGATATCCAAACCAGCTGGCTGTATTTACAGACAGCATGAAACTTTTTTATACAAAGGCTTCCTTCTCTTCACCCTCCTTCATTTTAGTATTTTCTAAGGAAGCAAACTAGAAAAAAAATATAAAAATATCACAGAACATCAACCAGAAAATGTCTGGACCCAGTTCTCCAAGACAGCCACAAGAACTGGTATATCTGCATCCAGAAGTACAAGAGTGCTGTGCAGACCCCCAAGCTCCCTTACATTTCAGAATTACTGACACCACTCATCAACCCTGCCTTGATGTCGATGGCCAGGATGTTCACTGACTCTATTACAGCTCACTCCTCCAAGTGTCTCTCAGCCAGCAGACATGTTTTAAAGGGATTACCTGATTGGTGTCATTAATTTCCTTGGTGATATCTACGGTGGCATACACACCACCAGTCCTCGAGCTCAATGCAGTGCTGGTAGCAGACACCAACTTCTGGTTGCTTCCGTTCCAATTAGGCCTTCGATGCACAGGCAACATTCAGCCTGAGGGTCTCTTTCCCAGAAACTTTCTAGCAGCTTAGATTTTTTTTCTTTCCTAGAAACGTATCTACCAAAAACTCCTTGTGATGCTTTATATACAGAGTTTGGGAGCATCTTTTTGAGTATTTCTATTAAAAAAACAAATTAACATAGATGTTCTTTGATTACTGTTTCATTTGATTCTTCTGCAGATTGTTTTCTGAGCTCAGTACATATGGAAACTGTGGAGGATGACAGACCAGCCAAGCTGACCCGAGAGAAGTTCAGCAAGGCCACCGAGAAAGACTGCTGCAGTCTACACCAGAATATTAATCCTACAGCTGAGGAAACTTCAAAAAAATGTTCTTCCTGCCTCATTCCTGACCTAAGTTCTTCAAATATAGCACCATTACCGCCTAGGCACCGAAACAAAACTAACACATACACACGCTCTTAAAAATAAATTCTTCAGATCATGGAGTAAAAGGAAAAAGCACCCCATTGGAGACAGCTGATGCATCTATGAATCTCATCCTCTGAAAAGGACAGTGACACTTACTGGAATAAATCAACCCTCTAAGAGGTTTCAACACTGTACTTTTCTTCCAAAGCTCCTTACAAACTCAAGCTACTGTAGCTTCTACCACAACCTAAAACCACTGCAACTGCCACGCGAAGAACATCGTATCAGTTCAAAAATGGCTTCAGGTAGAAAAATATTTTTGACAATGCTCCTTATGCCAGGAAGTGTCTCAGGCAGTGATCCCCTTTCGTGTTTTTTACAGAGCTTCATCACAGCAGAGTTCCAAGAGAAGGTAAAAACAAAAAGAATTCAGTAGCCTGAGCAGGCCCTCCTCCTCTCCTTTTTTAAAAGGCAGCTCCCAGAGAGCCAGAATCAGTTCTTACCATCTCTGCTCAATAAATCTACCCGCTTTGGATTACACATTCCAGAAATAAGGAACTTCAAGCCATTTAACAGCTCTTAGCATTCGTAAATTGACCTGAATGTAATAATAGCTCTTAACTAACATTTATAAAATATAATTTTCATCTTTTTGGGTAAATCAATCCCTCTACCTGTCATTTAATCAATTGTCACTTTGAAAGCTTCTACATTTATCAGCATCAGTCTGACACGCAGTTGCCAAGACCTTCTGCCCTCACCTAGGTTGGTCTCCCAATGACCTTACACATAGGTGGCACGCTCCACCTTACTTTCACCTCACTACAAGCACTTTTATTCACATCATTCCAGAGCCTCTGAATTATCTTTACAAAGGAGGTTTCTTTGCAATAAACGGAAAAAAAGCCTAACATAAGATTTCACTTCTACAAGGCTTTACCTGTAGACACAGTTAGCAAGGAGCTATTTACCAGCATAATTATGCCATGTTTGCAACATAGCCTTTTATTTCAGAACTTGTACTTAGACTATCTGTATAAAAATGCAGATTTTGTTGTTATGATGTAAAAAAGACAGATATTAAAAAGAATCCAAATGAACCTCCTTGAGCAACTTAGAGAGTTAGCCTTCAGTTCGGGCAGCTATCCCAGAGGTTCCCTAAGAGGCTAAATCAGATATACTTTACACTTACTGAATTTTCCTCATTCATAAAGTCATTTAAAGAAAGCTTATTTGTCATGATTTATTCTTTGAAAGCTTCCAAAGCTGCTCGCTGTTCATGAATCTATCATATCTTCTGACAGTCTGTGGGTCACATTATCCCATCTGCTGCTTTCTTAATACACCAAGAAGAAACTGCAAAGATCACTTCTTTCCATTTTTGATAACTCCATCACGTTTGCTTTTTCTAGTGCTCTGAAACACTCCCACTTCTTCTGGAGGTTAAGCAGCACTACAGGTGTTTCTGTGTCTAATGTCAATGACTCATGACTCCTCAGAAATAATTGCAGTATTTTGCTCTTAGTTAAGTATACCCAACATCCTGGTTATGCTCTCTCAAAGAGGTACATTTATGGATTCCATTCCTCCAAGCACGTCGTCTGCTCACACCAGCTCTTAACTGCATTAACTGCATTCTCCCTTACTCCTGAACAGACCATTGGTTTTTCTTCATTTTTCTTCAAAAGAGATTTCAAATGTACTGATATTATCCCTTTTACTGTTGGACCTGCTTGCCACCTAGTGTTCTCCAAATGATTTCAGGAATCCTTATGTGCTTACTTCAACAGCAATTTCTTCCCCTTTTCCTCATTGTCTCCCAGACCTAACAGCATATTCTCATTTGGCTTACACCCTGCTCCTATGGCAAGTCCTTGAGGAGCTGATGGGGCCAATATTAGAACTATTCCCAAACGATTCAGTGAGTTATACTAAAATTCTGCTTTTGTCTAAGAAATTTAAAATGCCTTTAGCTCTTACCTGGCTGGATCTGGGTAGATCGGATGTTCCCTGGACCCTGCTCCATCGTAGCGAGATAATGAAATGAGGGAAGACTCCAGCAACCTCCTAGAAAAGAAAAACAAATGACAAAGTCAAATACCATTCAGGAACATCCCCTCTATTTATACCTTAACTTCTTAAACCTCTTAAGACTATTCCTATCATTCATGCAGACAATTCTGCAACACTCTGAACCACTCACTAATAGCATAAGTGTTTTCACCACATAGTTATCAAAGCATAATACTCTCACTGCACAGAAGAAAGAACACCTCAAGTAAGAAAGAAGAGCG
>NW_010209310.1:30474-31681 GCF_000695765.1 Mesitornis unicolor
AGTTTTCAAGAGGAAGATGCAGATGCTACTTCTCCTTTGGACACAAGACATCCCAATTTGTCAGGTCCATAAACACTAATGCTGCACTGGCCATCTGTCAAATTCTTACCTACTCAAAGGTGGCTACACAGGGAATAGGCCAAGGAGCACGGGACAACGAACACAGCTTGGCACGTGGACTGTAAGAGCACTGCTGGTGTTTATTCACAGTAAGATATTCAATCTTACTCTCAAGGCTCAGAAAGAAAGGTTTTCAGCTACAAAAAAAAAAAATGTTCATTTCCTCTGTATCTTAATCAGCCACAGGGAGAGATACCAAATATTCACTCAAGAAGTAGATGTATGCAAATGCAGCCAGACAGCTTGAATATGCGAGAAGTGAGTCTGAGTCATGAAGGCAGCAGAATCAAAAGTATATAGCAGGAACATGTCCTCTACCCTGGCTTCTACATGCACCTCTATCTAGCTTCTTGTCATCAAGCAGAGGATGGCATTGTTTGAAGACTGACTCATTCAAGCCTGCTGAAGCCATTAGAGTAACAAGAGAGATGATTTGGGGCAGGTGTGGAGAGTGGAAAAATGAACTGCCAAAGTTTAGAAGGCTGCCAAGTTCTATTTCAAGTTTTTTTGCCTCAGAACTCCTGCTAAATTTTGTTTTCCAGTCTTGGTAACTGAAATGAAGACTCCTATGGTTTGAAAGTCAAAGAGGTCCAACACCACATCTGCTGTATTCACCCACACACAATTGGTGAGAAAGATTTGAATCTATCTCTCCTAATTCACAGTTAGCATTTGCAACGCAGGGCAGCAAGCATCAACACAGGAAGCAGGAAGGACCAAGTACAATCCACACCCAGCCTCCCAGTTCTAGCCAGATAAAGACAGTAGAATTGCAAATCAGACATTTCTTCCAGCAGCAGCCCCCTCCCCCCAGGCAGGATCTCACAAATACTTTTCACTGCCTTCCAGTATTTAAAAAAAAAAATAAAAATCATCCAAAACCAAATATTTACTTCAATTTTTCATTATACATCTAGAATACAGAAAATAGCAAGAGATCACTCCAGCTACTTGGAAAAGCATGTATCAGCTTGAGAGACCCAATACTTGCTGTAAAGCACTGGGACTCCACAGAAGACATGAAATCCTGTCCTCTCTGTCGCCAAGTTGCTTGGCAACCAGTCGTCTTATTCAAGAAGAGTTATTA
>NW_010209311.1:0-4411 GCF_000695765.1 Mesitornis unicolor
AGGACAAGGGGCAATGGGAGCAAACTGGAGCGTAGAAGTTTCAATCTGAACATGAGGAAAAACTCTTTACTGTGAGGGTGACAGAGCACTGGAACAGGCTGGCCAGAGAGGTTGTGGAGTCTCTTTCTCTGGAGACATTCAAAACCCACCTGGAGGCGTTCCTGTGTGACCTAGTTTAGGTAATCCTGCTCTGTCAGGGGGGTTGGACTAGATGATCTTTCAAGGTCCCTTCCAATTCCTCGTATTCTGTGATTCTGTGATACTCTGACATAGACTTTAGACACATGGTAATAAGAGCCTCTTGAGTTCGTTTGACAGCCAGAAGTGCTTCTTGTGCTTTATGAAAATGGCAAGTAGCGCTTTCATCATCTTTCAACCTTCAGCTCATTTATGAGCCTGGAATTGCCCTTCCAGCTGCCTTGCCATCTCAGAGATGTGGTCAGCACTTGGACTATGATAAAGTTGCCCACTCTGAGCTGGCTTGCCAATGAGTGATAAGAGCCATGGGCTTCAAAATTCATCAAGAGAGAAGCCCCCATCTTGAAGGGAAATTTGGGCTCTGAAAACTGAAAGAAAGGTTGCCAGAGACTAGTTCATTGCAGGGGACCTCAACTATTCCCTCACTGCCTAGCATTTCTGCACCAACTAGGCCAGTGACTCCACTAAATCACTAGAAAGGTAGATCTATCAACTACTGTTTTACTTCTCAGACTAAAGGAAGTATGACAGAGCTGGCATCAAGTAACTGTGTCCTGCATTAATTGTTGCAGTCAAAAGATGAAAGCTCCAGTTTGTCTCTTTTACTTCGACACTGACAAAACCAGAAGAGAACTGTTGAGTTGGGCAACAGTCACCATACACTCTCATTTTGAAACACCGTTTAACAACAGCAAGAGTATGAACAGAAATAAGGTTTCGGTTCCATAGGGATTATAAAGGTGATAGTGGTGGGAACACACAAATGTACTAATGTGCTAGTCATCCAGAAAAAATAAATGAAAAGATTCTGTGTTTCCTCAGCACATAGGAGGAAGTCTGTGCAGGCAAGGAAACCGAGTTTTTGAGCATTAATTTCCATTGGAGGACTTCAAACCATATGTGTAAAGAGACATTTGGCCCGATTGTCCGGATTTATCTGATGTAAACTCCATGAAACACATACAATAAAACATGAGGAACCACAGACCCATCAACGTTTATGTTTGATCTGCTCCTGTTGGATCAAGACTAACTGATCTCAATGAACTAATAAAATCATAGCCTTCAGGAGCATCTCTTTCTCTGTGATATACACTTCAAGCATCTCAGTTTCTGGAGATCGTCTAAGTCTTTATTCACATATTCACATGATCCCAAAACATTTTCATTTCACCTACCTCTTTTCCTTAAATAGAAAGAGAACCAAGCAACGTATTTCAGATGCAGATGCCTCATAATGGACATATTTCTACCATTATTACTATTATTTTCTGATATGTTCTACATCTGTCTTATCTGTTATGACATCACTGTCATAATTCTTACTAAATATACAGAGTAACTTTAAATCAGTTTCTAATATGATGCCCAAGCCTCTTGTATTTCTCCAGTTTCTGTTAATTTACAACTTAAAATAAAGTATTCTTTCCAATATGAATTATCTGGCTTATCTAAGCACACACATGTTCCATGATGGCACTCTTTGATTTCATTTTGATGAGTCCTTCAGTTACCTATCCAGTTAGTCTTTTTCTTCTGTTTTATTGACCATGTCAGCAGTTACAGACTGCTGAAAAGTGACAGAAACAACATGCATGAACTTTACTGCTATATAACTGAGATATATGTTTCATTTTTATTAGCTAGAATTATTCTTTTTCTTTGTTTTTTTTTATCTTACAATTGCACCTAGTACCTCATATTATACTCCATTACATTTTAGTTTCCTTTATATACTCTTTTGCTTTTCTTCAAAGTTGAAAATAAAACACAACATATATGAATTGTCATCTTTTCTGAGCACACTCAAGTGACTTCTTAAAAACTACTGGCTTAGAACCTTGTTTTATTTTCATAAAAGGCTTACTATTTGCCTCACAGCATTTTTTTCTTTTTTCTATGGATGGTTTCAGTTAAAATTGCACACTTTCATAGACACTGAACTGAAGAGTCTCTGTTAAGAGAACAGAGCTGAAGAGCTCTGTTAAGACCTTTCAGATGCAATGACAATGTTTGTCTCATAGCCATTATCAAAAATCACAACCACTTTCTTGAACTATAAAGAATATTCTTTCTCCTAACACAGTCTGCAGTAATCTACAAATCTGGATCCATGCTTTTTCATATTCAATGTAAATGTCAAATTAACACATAGTTTAAAGCATTTATAATAGTGTAATTAGAGAAGTATCTAAGTATTTCTTACATGTATTAAACATTTATATAATTATTAAAAGTGATATGTCTGAAATGATACGAATATTCTGCTGGCTGTAACGTATTCACTTATGGGACATGACATAAATTATAAATGCCTCCCCAAAGCATGATGATCAACCAAAACTACAGGTGCTAATGTTGCCAGCAAAATTAGAAAAAGGTTGTCAAGAAGCAAAAGTAATTACATTTGTATTGTATTGTCAAGATACTAAAATCATTAAGAAAGAAACTTGAAAAAATTTACCTTGGTGAATAGCCCTAAAAATGACCTTTCTCCAGTAATGGTACATGGTAATTTTGGGTCATTTCTATCAGATTTAGGCACATTTAATTATAAAGTTTCAATATTTACCAATGAATGTAATGGCTAATTAAATATTTACTACACAGTCATGTTAACTGGTGGAAACTTGGTTAAAAAAACAGGCAGGAAGGAAAAGAATGACTAATGGGTATAACTTTTCATCAAACTCATCAGGTATTTAATGAAAAAAGTAGAAATAAAAAGAAAAGGTAACAACATTGGCTTATTATCTTCTCCAACCAACTGTAAAAAAATAGGCTTTAATTAAAAGGTCAAATTTTTAAAATCAAGGACAATAATGGAAGGAAGAATTCAAACTGACTCTCTGCTATGAATAAGATGACAAGTTTTGGAGACTCAAACTACCGTCTGTCAAATTGCCATAGAGCATTGGCAATTTAATTTAAATTGCTGTTGAGAAATTATTGAGCATTAAATATAAGAGATGTGTGTAGATAGTTTTCTTATTTCAAAATTTCTTTCATCTTACAACTTTATTTCTAACTATATAATGTGTATTTTCAATAAAAAGAAAGGGAAGAGAAAGAAAAAGGAAAAGTTAAAAGGAAAAGGAAAACAGAAGGTTGATTATTATATTTGTCACGCCTATCAGTTGTAAAACAGGTTTTGAGGGTTGAAATTTTACATGGCCTTGATTTACTTCAGACTAAAAGTCTAAGCAAATATAATTAGACAATTAATAAATGTTATTGACTTAAAAACATAACATTACACAGTGCTAGAACCATCTATTTTACATGATGCACTTATATACATCCAAGTAAACATTACTCCCTAAAACTTGTTTTCTACCTTTAAAAAAACAAAATAAATCACTCCACATTTGCAATGATAGTGTATAAACATTCCGTTTGTATAAAAATAAAATCAATCTTATTTCTCGAATGTGATATGTAAAGTAATAATTTCTTTTTAAAATGGAGAACATTCTCCATAGCTTTTTTAATAACTAGCAATTAAGAAATTGAAACGTTTTGCAAGTTTGGGCCTAAGCTTATTATAAGAATTTATTCAGTGCACTTATGCTTGGAAAGCCTGTAGTGCCCTTTATGTAGTGCCTAGTCTTAGTTAACTTGCTGTAGTGCCTAGTCCACCAAATTTGTCAGGCATTATTTGCACTTAGTGAAGCCATGTTGGCTATCACCAGCCACCTCCTAATTTTCCATGTGCTTTAGCATAGTTTCCAGGAGGAACTGCTTCATGATGTTGCCAGGCACTGAAGTGAGACTGACTGGCCTGTAGTTCCCCTGGTCTTTTTTTTTTTTTTTCTTTTATAAAAATAGGGTTATGTTTCCTGGTTTACAATCAGTGGGAGCATCACTGAACTGCCATCATTTATCAAATATGATAGATAGTGGCTTAGCAACTATATTTGCTAGTTCTCTTAGGACCCATTAATGCATCTTATCATATCCTGTGGGTTTTGAATGCTGGGGAGGCAGTGATAGAATGAGGGGGAATGGTTTTAGACTGGAAGAGGGTAGATTTAGGCTAGATATTAGGAAGAAATTCTTTACTATGAGGTTGATGAGACACCGGAACAGGTTGCCCAGGAAAGCTGTGGATGCCCCCACCCTGGAAGTGTTCAAGACCAGGCTGGACAAGCCTTTGGGCAACCTGGTCTAGTGGGAGGCGTGCCCGCCCAAGGGCGGGGGGGTGGGCTCAAGT
>NW_010209311.1:4442-12625 GCF_000695765.1 Mesitornis unicolor
ATCTTTAAGGTCCCTTCCAACCTGAACCATTCTATGATTCTATGATTCTATACCTTCAGGTTCCTTAAATGATCTTGAACCTGACCTTCTCCTATAGTGGATGGTTTCTCATTCTCCCAGTTCCTGCCTTAACCTCCTGTAACTTGGGCCATGTGGTTTAAGCATTTGCCAGTGAAGACTGAGGCAAAAAAGTCATCAAGTTCCTCAGTCTTCTCCATATCCTGGGTAACCAGGTCTCCCATTTCCTTCTGGAGAGGGCCCACAGGTCTGCTGCCTGTTCCTGCCCAAGGAGAAAGGTCAAAGCACTTCCTGCAGTCTGAGTTCTGCACTGCAGCCTCTCTCTTACAGCAGCTCCATCTGGATAGAGACATCAGCCACCGCTGGGGAAATGGTGCAGACTCCCCAGCTGGAGCTGCAGCCTTTGCTCTTGAGCTTCCATCATTTCGCCTTGAGGGTCAGGTCAGATGAGTGTCCTTGACTAGTTCAGATGGTCATGGAACAGTGCCCAGTTGCTGGTTTACGTGTACTTTAAGTCTCCCTGCACACCATTCTGTGTGAACTGTCATGCAGATTGCTGTGTCGTGCCCTGGCTGATGCACCAGGCCCTGTTTGTCAGTGCTGTTTGCAGTACTCCCTAGGGCTGCCTTTTGTGGGTGTGTGGGTGGCCACCATTACTCCCATCCCCACTCACACATCATCAACCACTCTTGGCAAAGCTGCTGGATTCTGGAAAGTCTCCTGTGCTCCCCTGGTGCTTTCCCAGCTCAGGAAACCCTCCTGTATGACTCAATCTCCCACTGCACTGCAGGATGCACGTGCATTGGAGATTATTGCCTCTGGGAGTCAAACAATATTGTAATGAAGAACCAAAACAAGTCTGACGGAGAAGCAGAAAAGGAGAAACAAGAGAACAAATTTAAAAAGAAATGAGAAAATAGGGAAAAAATTGAAGTGGTGTAAGTGGTCTAAACCAGTTTTTTTAACCAAACATAAGACATTTTTACAAATTACTTGTAGGGCTGTGTTTTACATATTTGAAGTAGGGACACCAGAATAGCAAAAGAAGGTCTAATGTGTAGTATTAGATTTTGAAAAGTTGATCCAGGAATCTTGCTGATTGCAGCAGCCAACAGCAGTGCTTCCATGAAGGCAGCACGCACACTTCATCTGGACTTCTAGTGGGCTCATTTAGTTCGTTAAGGACCGTGAATTGTATTCAGACTATTTCTAGTTAATGAAAACATGCATGGTAGTTCATGGTACCGGTAAGGTGACTTGCCTTGAGATTCCTATGTAACGCCATTGACAGTAGGGAGAGTAAAGACTAACCTCCTAAACAGTACCTCCTATAAATACTGTGTTTCTAGGGAAATAGAATCATAGATTCATAGAATTGTTTAGGGAAGAAAAGACCTTTAGGATCATCGAGACCAACCATTAGCCTAGCACTGCCAAGTCCACCACTAAACCATGTTCGTAAGTACTGCATCTAGACAACATTTAAATACTTCAGGGATGGTGACTCAACCACTTCCCTGGGAAACCTGTTCCAGTGCTTGACAAACATTTCAGTGAAGAAATTTTTCCTAATATCTAATATAAACCTCCCCTGGCACAACTTGAGACCATTTCCTCTCATCCTATTGGTTGTTACATAGGATAAGAGACCCACACCTGCCTTGCTACTACGTCCTTTCAGGTTGTTGTAGAGAGCAATAATGTCTCCCCTGAGCCTCCTTTTGTCCATGCTGAACAACTCCAGTTCCCTCAACAGCTCCTAATAAGACTTGTTCTCCAGACCCTTCACCAGCTTCATTACACTTCTTTGGACACACTCCAGCACCTCAGTGTCTTTCTTGTAGTGAGGGGCCCAAAACCGAACACAGGCCTTAGCAGTGCCAAGTACAGGGGGACAATCACTTCCCTAGTCCTGCTGGCATGACTACTATAACTGCTGCATGAGAATAGTAGTGACCATTTCTTAACTCTCCAAGTTGCACTCAGAATTCATATGAAGTTCTTAGATTTTGCTTTGAATCTACTAGCAGATTTCAAGCTAGCCAACACTTGCAAACCACTTAATCATAGCAGAAAATTGCTGTA
Source organism: Mesitornis unicolor (assembly GCF_000695765.1). Classification (NCBI taxonomy): domain Eukaryota; kingdom Metazoa; phylum Chordata; class Aves; order Mesitornithiformes; family Mesitornithidae; genus Mesitornis; species Mesitornis unicolor. The sequence continues at coordinate 6,546 of NW_010209311.1, forward strand.
TTTCTTTCCATGGTGAAACAGAATTTTTAATTATATTGAGTATTTAAATTCATCATGACATAAATTTCTCCCATCACTATTCCAAGGAGTGTTAATGCTAGCCTACTACAAATTTTAGAACCTATTGAGGCATGCTTGATTCCTGAGAGCTAACAATTAAAATAAATAAAACAGGTGAACAGGATGTTGCATATGATTCATAATCATTTGAGTTATAGTCTCTGGTTTTTCTGTTTGCTTGTTTGTTTTGTGTTTTTTTGGTTTTGGTGGGGTTTTTTTTGTTTTTGTTTTTTTTTAAAGTCCTCAAGAAATGCCTGCAAGTCTTTACCTTAGACCAGGTTTGTCAGTCACTTAGAAATCATTAGAAAGACAACCTTTTTTTTTTTCTAAGATGTGAAGAGCAGAATATCTACAGAACATATATATTGTACATATCAGGGTATCTACAGAGTTTAATTCATATTATCAGAAAGCAGAATATAGTCAGAATTTTACTTAATAGGAAAATTAAGGATTTGGTGACAGTCTGTATAAATTACAGCTGAAGTTTTAAAAGATAGCAAGAATGTTCTTTGTTAAAACTCATAGCAAAAAGCATTCTGAATCAGTTGAGGTGTGACATCAGTATCAGACACTAGTCAATTCTGTTAGTATAGTAGATGAAATAAAACTTAATTTCTGACAATTTACTACTGACCAGAAAAACTATGCTTATGTATTAGGAAGTAGGCTACATTTATCAGTTATTTACCATCTTACTTATGAAAGAATTTCTTGCTTTCCCTGAGCTGTAACATCTTCTTGTGAAGTAATTTGTGCTAGAAAAGTAAACAAAACCAAACTTCATTAAGCTTGATTATAAGAAACTTTGTGGTTGCTCTGACATTGCTGAAATAATGTCTAATGGCTTAATCTTACCTAGAATTTCATTCTGTGTACTTCTTTCATTGAGAAAATTATGATTTAACTTCTATTAGTATCCATGTCCTTGCAAATGTTTTCTTCTGCATTTCTTTCTTTCACTTCCTACCCTGTTCCATCAAAATACAGTTAGGTAGTTTGAGTTTAAAAATTAGACATATTTCTAATAGTAGGAAGACTTTCTTTCAAATCATACACAGCTATAATCAAAGGCTATGCAACTGTTACTCTGAGTTAAGTCTATTATTAATAGCAGCTCTCAGGGCAGTTCTAGTAGCTAGGAGTGATGGATTCTTAGTCTTTATCATAAAAATGTAAATACATTTATCTATAAAGTCTTTTCTATTTTTTTTCTCCTTTTAACCTTTTTATATTACCTATGTTCTTCACTACAACCCATGGAAATATTTTCCTACAAGCTTAACTTCTAAGTGTGTGACCAATTCACTTCAGTTAGGCAAGTGCTTATGTGTTAAGCACGATGTAAAACCTTCATTTCCTCTAAAAATAGGAAATAGCATTCATTATCTCTACAACATGTATAGTTTTTTTTCCCTTTTCTCCATACACATTCGAACACTTAACTGGAGATTACAGAAATATGTAATGATGATAACTTCTTGACACAGGTCAATGACCTGGACGATGGGACAGAGTGAACTTTCAGCAAATTTGCTGATGATACAAAGCTGTGAGGAGTGGCTGACACATCAGACACACCAGAAGGCTGTGCTGCCATTCACCGTGACCTGTACAGGCTGGAAGGATGAGCAGGGAGAAACTTAATGAAATTCCACAAGGGCAAGTGTAGGGTACTGCATATGGGGAAAAACAACCCCATGTATCAGTTCAGGGTGGGGCTGACCTGCTGGAGAGCAGCTCAGAGGAAAAGGACCTGGGAGTTCTGGTAGACGGAAGGCTGACCATGAGCCAGCAATGTGCCCTCATGGCCAAGAAGACCAATGGCATCCTGGGGTGCATTAAGGAGAGTGTGGCCAGGGAGGTTCTCCTCCCTCTCTACTCTGCCCTGGTGAGGACATATCTGGAATACTGCACCCAGATCTGAACTCCCCAGTTCAAGAGGAACAAGGAACTACTAGAGAGAGTCCAGCGTAGAGCCACTAAGATGATGAGGGGACTGGAGCATCTTCCATATGAGAAAACACTGAGACAGCTGGGTCTGTTTAGCCTGGAGAAGACTGAGTGGGTATCTCATTAATGCTTATAAATATCTAAAGGGCAGGTGTCAGGAGGATGGGACCAAAATCTTCTCAGTTGACCCTAGCAACAGGACAAGGGGTAGTGGTCACAAACTGTAACACAAGGGGTTCCATATAAACATAAGGGAAAATTTTTTTACTGTGAGGGTAACAGAGCACTGGAATAGGCTGGCCCTAGAGGTTGTGAGGTCTCCTCCTCTGGAGACATTCAAAACCCAGCTGGATGTGTTCCTGTGTGATGTTCTCTAGGTGATCCTGCTCTAGTAGGGGGATTGGACTAGATGATCTTCAGAGGTAGCTTTCAGTTCTGTGAAAGAGGTCCTTACCATTCTGTGAAAGCTTAATAAACAGTAGTCCCTCCATTACCAGAACTGAATTAATTGATAAGAAAATCCCACAGCTCCACATTTGTTATTTAGCTGAACTAAAGCTTGAGAAAACCAAACAGCCTTGACATCTTTTTTGTCAGCCAAATTTGTTCTCAGAGCACTACAATTTAGAGCTTAGATCAACTCATAAATTCCTAGCATCTCCCCACCTTACAGAGGATGCATTCTTGCAGGAATGGAATCAAGGTCACTGCTCAGCTCTTATGGGCCTTAAATAGCCACGTTGTGCTAACTTCAGGCATTAACAATATGAAATGGTTTAGAAACCAAGACATGAGAGGAACTATATTTTATTGATGATCCCTTGATTCCTCAAAATGTCTTAGAACACCACTTCTGTAAGATAATAAATCCACTGGAGAATTATCCAAAACATTCCATTTTCATTAAGATTTTTTATTCATTTTCTATCTGTAGCACTGATGCTAACAGCACATTAAATATTAAATAAAATATTCAAAACATCCAATGGGGCAATGTATTTAACATAATATCTCAGGCTTATATTATTGACTGCCAAGTTTAATGTCAATAAATAATATTTAAGTACAATTTTCAGTTCAGGATTCTCAATACCTGTTGCAGCACTATTAGATTTCCAACATGGATTACTAGGAGTGGTAAGTCCCCAGTAGTGGGGGAAAATTGAAAAGTTTTTTTGCCGGTTCCCTGATCTGTACACAACTAAGAATTTGCAAGAAACATTATGTCCCATAGACTCATTTTCCTAGGTACAAGGTATGTAGAATCCCCATTGAAGGCACTGTGACTCCTGCTAATGAGTGCATTCAAGATCAGTCCCATGATATCACTTCAACAGTACTCCAAAAGATGAGAAATACAGAACTAAACTTATTCGAATAGTTTTGTGAATTCCCACCTTCCTACGTCTCTGATTGCCTATTAGACAACAGTAGTTTTAATTTCCATTTAAATTTCATCCATGTAATTTTAAAATGCCATTTCTTTTAATCTAAGATATTTGCTGGCAACTGAGTTCTAATTGCTTAAAAACAGGTTCCAGTGCAATTATTAGAGAAATCTTTGATTGCCTGAGGTAGATAGATATAATTTCCTAGACTGCACAAATTAGTTATCACTGATCTGCTTGACATTCCATGCATATCTATATATATATGTGCATATATATCTCTCATATATATATGTATATATATAAAACTTTTAAAATCTTCTTTAATAGCTGAGGGTTATTAGAATAATTTCTGATCATGGTGATTCATGATAGACATTGATAGGTTTTCTTGAAGAAACTGACACTGATTAATAGATAAGCTAAGAACTTGCTATTATAAATACATGCAAGCAGCATATTCCTTTTTTAAAGTAAAATAAAGTAATGTAATACAAGGTCCTGAAACAGAACCAAACTAGATGAGTAAGTCTTCCTTCTTGCTGCTCTCCAGTGTTTCTTTAGAAATGCCTTTAACTTTTGATGTTATTTATAGTAACATGTTGGCATAAAGTCCAATAACACCAGACCATTCTTCTATGGCATATCTGAAATTTCTTATAATTGCCTTCAGAGGTGAGAGTTTTCAGCATGTGTACCTAATTTATTTTTATAAGCAAATATTAATTTACCACTACTTAATGCTATGGCCCATACTGATGTCAGTTGTTTATCTACTGAGTGGGTAACAGAACTAAAATGTTGATACATTGCATGTAAGCTTCATCTGCAGTAACCTTTGATAAACATAAGCCTATATAGCTCCTATATCTCAGCATTATCTCTGATGTCTAAAACTTCAGAAGTCCTCTGTTTGGTTCGTATTGTCACTCTGTATTTTTTCATTCCAGCAGGAAATAAAATGAGTTAAGTACCTAAAATAGCTCAAATGTTCTCCAACTGTTACACTTCTGAGTGTGTCCAGAGGTATCAAGGAAGAATTTTACTGTTTAAAGTGTAAATGTTTTATGAATGTTAAATTACTCTGTCTTTGACCATCAAGTAAGCAGAGTTTTTGAGAATTTTGAGTACCTATTGTTGCTGAAGGTCTACCTCTGTCCTTGTGAGGATATGGGTCTGGGTTAGGTTAGGGAACCTAACAGATCAGGAATTCTTACCACTCTTAGACTAGTATTCTAACCACAGAAGGACTCTGCTATTCATTAGTTCATTTGACTCAGTTGTTTTTACAGACTCTGTTCTGAGTTTACCAAATAGGACTATTTGCAATTTGAGGTACCTATCCAGTGGTCACTGTAATATAACAATTTTTTATAAAACTCTCCAATAATCACTAAAACACTAAAAACTTTTAGATGCTCTTAGTCTACTGTAAAATCAATGTAAATGGTTTCCAGCCCATTGAGAAAGTATCATTTCAGAACTCTAGTCTTATACAGTGTTCCCTTGGAAGGCTGTACATTTTTTTCTCATTAGTTTTTGTCCAATGCTTTGCACTAGCTGTCTTTTACAAGGTGTCTAATTCATCTCCATTTTGTATACCACATGTAATGACCTGGAAAAGTCTTCAGAAGAATTTCCCATACTGCTTGAATTGCACATACGTAGACACTGGGTAAGCTTTTTATATTCTGTTTTCTTAGTGACAGTCTGGAACACAAACAAATGCATTCAAGTATTTCAGCTGCTGAGTTTCCTGACTCATTTATTGCTCTCTATGTTAAAAAAGAAAAGGCTTAAGAGATTCTGAGTCAAAGATCCCATATTTCTTCGTAAGTCTTCCTGCTAACTTTTAAATTGTCTTCTATATACAGATTATCTTATGCAGTCTTACTTGGCATATATGATAACCAATTTGAAGGTTGTGTGTGTTTTTTCAGATTTATCGGGGTTATTATTATATTTATCTCTGCTGACTTTATTTGTTCTGATGTGAAGATGTGGGAGACCTTTTTGCTGTTTCCAACAGTTCATCTTTCTTAGGCTGTCACACCCAGAATTTTAGATAAAATGACAGGCTTTACCAGCCCTTCTGGTGTTGTTGCAGTCTTTCTTGTCTTAAGCCAGTCTATCTGAGTGATTCATGTCAAGATTCTTACAATTTTCTTTTCATTATAGAGTATTTGTTTATTTTTTTCAGTGAGAATCAACGCAAAGCCAAGCTGTAAATGTTATTTATGTAGATTCTCTAATGATTAATGTAACCTCTGAAAAATAATTTTGTTTGAAATAACCCCTTTACAGATTTGTCTCATATTTATTCTGGGTTCAGTTCCAAAACTTTTATCTTTTTTTTTGGGAGAGCAAAACAAACTAAAGCTATGTGAGACAAACTCTAAGATAAACTTACTTATTTCCCTGTACTCAGGCTACATAAATGAAAATGAAGTGTTTGCAGTAGTCTAAATAGGGGGCCCAACTTTTTTAGAAGTGAAAAAGAAAAGTTTCATTTATTATCTCAGTTATACATATTGAACAATGAAATAATATTTAACAATATATTTGCATTTATTAAGCTGTCAGTCATAAGGATGATGTTAACCTGCACTAGCATTGTCATCAACATAAGCTCTATGACTTTTCTCTGGATTATTGTTATGGTTTAAGGGTTACCAGCCT
>NW_010209312.1:0-242 GCF_000695765.1 Mesitornis unicolor
GATCATCTCAGTGTAGATGTTCATCCAGGAGGTGCTTGTCAGCTGGAACCTGCAGGATCGGGAGGAGGGCAGCACCGTTAGCTGGCAGTGGTGCGACTGAGGAAAAATCGGCCAGGCAGATCCCACCAACTGTTGGACCCAGCAGGCGATTTTCCCCCGATCTAAGTCGGAGCTGGTGCAGAAGGTGCTTAGGAGGTAGGACCTCTGATCTGCCGGCACCTTGTCGTTGGGGTGGTGGAGTA
>NW_010209313.1:0-4467 GCF_000695765.1 Mesitornis unicolor
GGGGGGGCGTCCTTTGCATCCCCTCTGCATGCACCACACCCCCCTCCTGCATCACTGCACTGGGAACCGGTTGCATCCAAGCAGGATTTCTGGGGGTCTCCAAAACAAGTGGGGCACCTTCCAGCCCCTCTGCACCCCAAAATCCACATTAAGCCATACAGGGTACAACCAAGAGTATCTTCCAGCCCCCCTGCACCCCATGTACGGCCCCGTACAGGGTCATACGAGAAGTACGGGGGGACTAGAACATGCTGAGGATGCTGTGGATGGATGAAGGCTTAAAAAAACCTCAAATCACCTCAATAAAACGGCTGAGGCACCACAGGGTGTTGCAATACCAGAAATGACCCCCAAAATAGGAGATGAAACCATCACTGAGCTGCTGGGAAGGATGGGGGGGGGGATCATCTTCCTACCGGCCACCCCATCTCCCACGACTTGGCAGCAACCGGTAAAAAAGAAAAGATTTAACCCCCCCCTTCCCCTTCATTTTCCCCATAGGATGAGTGCACGGAAACCCGAGCGCAAAGTTCTCATTTCCGACCCCATTGTGCCAGACTTTTCGTGGCGTTTCCTGCCTTTTGTGACACCCCCCCTACCCCAGCTCCCGGCGCACAGAGCTCTTCTGTTCCCCTCCTTTGTGCAGCTGCAGCTGCTGTCCCCATCCCCATGTAGGTGCCTGAGCATGGGGGAGACACAGCAACAGGGGTTAATGTCCCCATGGTGTTTGCCAAAGAGGGTCCCAAGGGATTTGCTGCCGCCCTGATGTCCTGGCTGCCACATTATGTCTCTCTGATCCCACTGTCCCGCTTTGGAAAAGGCACCCATGGGTGCTGGTTGGGACTTTTTGGAAAATTGGTGCCACATCATCCCTATGTGCCCAGAGATGATGCTTCAATGTGGATGAGGCAGGACCACACGTGGTGCAATGGGGCCACCGAAACGCTCACCCCACTCATGCAAGGGGCACCCTTTGGGGTGAAGATGCTCCCATTGCCCTCCACTGCAGCCGACTTCTGCACCCACGGCCAAACCCATGTCCCCCCCACCCCTGCCTTCCCAAAGCCTCCCTCCTGCTCCTCATCTTCCTAAGCTTCATCTGGAAAACTGGTGGCACGGGCAGGGTCTGCTCCACACCATGTGTTGTGTAGGGGTTGGGGATTAAATGCACTTGTCCAAGACCTTAGCTTCTTCCTGCATCCAGCATTAGGAAGGGGGTCCTCTCAGCACCCACCTCCCATGGGCCACCCATTGCTGATGAGGGTGATGAAGCTGCACCCAGCCTTGACCCACAATGGGTCCACAGAGTGAAGGGACCGTGGGGTGAGTGGAGCTGGAGCTGCACAGACACCCAAAATCCCCGTGGGGGGAGTGGAGGGACCCTGGGCACCCACCTGTCCATGTCCCGGGGGATGACAGGGCCCCAATCGCCACTGGTTGGTTGTCTCGCCAAGGAAGGTGGTGGTGATGAGTTATTGGCACTCTCCTCTGGAGTGCAGATAAATGTCATAACAGCCAGCAGCCAGTGTGTGTATGGATGGGGATTTAATGGACACCTCTCCCTCTGTCACTCGCAGCTGCTCCGTGCTCAGGGTGATGGTGGCGACCGGCTCCTCTGTCAGCATCAGTTTGGAGCCCCAGTGTCCCCCCTCGATGGTCCCTCCAACTGAGAGGTGACTTCATGGGGTCCCCCGCTCTCCGGCCCAGTCTGGACCCCCAACATCCCACCGTGTCCATCCATCCATCCAGGTAGGAGAGACAGATGTCCCTATGTCCCCATCCTTGTCCCATCCACACACCCATGTCCAGCTTGGTCTCGTGGTGTCACCCCAAAAATGCTGACGGCTCAGTCCCAAGCTGCTTCCTCCATCACCCGGTCCCTGCTGCACTCCATATCCCCAGCCCCCCTGGGGACAGGCCATGCCCCCACCACAGCGGTGACTCCATCCCTTGATCCCACTCCTTGGTTTTGCACCAGCATCTGCCAGGGCGAGCAGGGACCCGAGCGGCTTTTTGAGCCAGAACGCTGGGTTTCTGGCAAAATCCTGCAGCAGTGTTGCCGTGACGACCCTCCTGCAGTTTCCATCCAGAGATGTTTTCCTTTGTTGTGACAGGGATGCGGGGAGGCGGCCACTGGTGGTTGGGGTGTGCAGTCGTGATGGTGTGGGGCCCTCACTGCCAAAGGCCGGGACCCCCAGCTGCCCCGGGGGAGGCTCTGGCACGGGCTTGGGGGTCCCCACAGCTGCAGCACAGCCCTGGCTTGGCCCTGGCCATGCAGGGGACAGCGGAGGGGCCAGAAGCCACACATGACATGAGTTTGATAGGTCTCATCCAGGTCTCCCTCTCATCACAAGCCAAGATAGAGGTGATGTGGCCGATTCATGGCATGGGACAGGTGTTAGGACACCGTAGGGTGTCCCAAAGGGGATGGAGCGGGTGGCCTAGCAAAAGCAGGTGATGAAGGACCCTCATCACCCCAATCACAGAACCAATGTGGATGGTGGTGAGCCTGGGAGCCTCTCAAGCTCCAGTGCTGCCCAGTTTGGCATCCAAGGCCGCTGTGCCGTGACCAGGATTCCGAGCAGCATCACTTCCACCATCTCATAGGTGCTGAGCACCAAAGAACTGAGGTGCCATGAACCCTCCCTGCACAACGAGGGACCCCACAGCTCCCCATGGCTATGTGCTCTGGTCCCCGCATTGCCAGGGGTGCGCAGGGGGACTCCATCCCGCGCCCCGCAGAGCCACTTGTTATTCCGCTCATGTCCGCCGGCAGCTAATGAAGCCGGTTCCAGGAGAGCTGCCACATTCACAGGGAGGGCCGCTTTATTAATGAGGCCTCTGCCACCGCAGCTGGGGCCAGCGCTCGGGGCACGGGCATGGGGACAGGCAGTGGGCGGACAGGCAGACGGACAGCCCTGATCAGGCACCTGAGGCCTCTTCTGGACCAAAGCTGGGGCCGGAGCAGGGCAGGAAACCCTGACCAGAGGGGATGAACTGAGACACGGCACCATGCACCCCTCCCATGCCACCCCCAGCCCTCATCTGCTGCCCTGAGCCCCCTCTGCTTTTGGCCATGGCCAGACATCCCCCATGGCACAACTTGGGCATGGAGGGGTCTGGGCTGACACCTACAGCATCCCCCCAAGTGATGCAGGGCCTTTGCCCTGGCCAGGCCCAAGTTCCCTCCAAACCCACCGGCAGGATGCATTGATTTTTTATTTTCTGTTTCCATGGCAACTGCCTCCTTCCCTTCCCCCTGCCAGCAGCCTGACCCACTCCTTCGGGTGGCTTTGGGGGATCAAAATCACCAGAAGTGGGGGCTCCAACCCTGCTCAGCCCTGCTCTGACACCGTCAAGAATTAGCAGCTGGGCTGGCGGGACGCCACGCTGGTTCGTTAAGCCAGGGTGATAATTGTCCCCCTGGCACTGCCCACACGGGGATGCTGAGCAGCATCTCCCATTAGCAAAGCCAAGCTCATTAACAGCATATCCTCCACCGACACCTGCTCACGGTGATGTGCCACATCTCTGGCGGCACCAGTGGGGAGGATGCTAGCACCATGGTGGCACTGGTGGGGAGGACACCGGCACTGCAGTGGCCCGGTGCCCTTGCCCCATAGGTAAGAAACACCAGTTTGTGGCTTAAAAGTGGGCTATAGTAAGATAATTATAATTATATGCTTTTCTCCATCCCTTTCTCCTTTCCCCTTCCAGAAGGACGCACCCATCGCCGCCCTGCGCAGCTCCTTCCCAATGCAGAGATGCCACCACATTGCTAATTAGCATTAATTACCAGCTGTGCCAAATCCTGCCCATCTCAGCCCCTCCACCCTCCCCAGGACCTCCAAAACCCCTCTATGGAGCCAGGGGGAATAAAGGCAGAGGTGCATCCCGGAGAACAGGCAGGAGCCTGTGCCGGACGGAAAGGCCATGGCATTGAATAGCGCCTGTGCCACATTCACCGGTAATCTCCAGCATTTATGCGGAAGTGGAAATCAATTGCCACTGGTAATTAATGGCGAAGGGCACAACACCCACTTCTTCGGTTGCTCAGCAAAACTCGCACGCCGGCACTCGCCGCACAAAAGACATCGGCACCCGTTTCCGGCATCGGCAACATGAGGTTGGCAGCGACGGCACAGGGCCAGCATCCTGGCAGCTCCTGGGTGGGAGCCGTGGGGGGGGGGTCTGGATCCAGGCCCGAGCTCAGTTTGGCACCGGCCTTGCCATTAGCTCTTGGATACAAAGCAAAGGCCCCCCTGTGCGCGGCTGAGAGCTGGCCTGGACAGCAGCTGGGAGCCAATGCTGCCGCCAAAGCTGCTCCCGGCGAGAGCAATGAGAGTGAGGAAGATCCTGAGGCCGAAGAGCCCCAGGGTTGCAGCGCTGCCCCCCCCAGTTGCCCTCAGGGGACTGGAGATCACTGAGGTGAGGGGAGACGGTGGCGGTTGCTGAGGCAGCTAGTGA
>NW_010209313.1:4509-4730 GCF_000695765.1 Mesitornis unicolor
CTCCTGCTCATGAAGTGGACCCAACATGCAATGAGCCCAGCGCGATGAAGGCTCCTGCGGTTTTTGACCCAATTTCTCAGGCGAAACTCAGCAGGGGAGGAAGGAGGAGGAAGACGGAGCCTGTCATGCACGTCCTAGTGTGTGTCACTGCATGTGTGTGCATGCACGGGCACACACACGTGTGCTCATTGCCATGCGTGAGCAGGAGCCAAGCTGGGGGG
>NW_010209313.1:4863-5208 GCF_000695765.1 Mesitornis unicolor
CCCGGGCAGGTTTTGGGGGCGGCAGCGGGGGCCAGATGGGGATGTGGGATCACCTCAGGGTCAAGGCTTGGCAACCTCACCCAGCACTGGGGCACATCCACAGAGACCCAGGGCTGTGGGTGAGCACAGCAGCACCATGCACGTGAGAAGGTTAATTTTGAACAGTGGCTGTGTTGTGGGAGGGGGGTGTCTAGGGGGGCTGATTTCTCCCTGCATGGCTTCTCAGAGCCAGCCGAGAGGCAGCAGCGGTGAGGAAGTGAGGAGAGCTTGGATTTTCCAGGGCTTTGTGCTGCTGGTTTGCATGGCCGGGGATACTGGAATGTGCAGTGTGCTGGGATGAGGAGG
>NW_010209313.1:5234-5564 GCF_000695765.1 Mesitornis unicolor
AGTGCTGGGTAGTGCTGGGATGAGCATGGTGCTGGGCAGCACAGGGGTGCTGGGATGTGCAGAGATACTGGGATATGCAGGGTGCTGGGATGTGCAGGGATACTGGGATAAGCGAGGATAATGTGATGTGCAGGGATACTGGGATAAACGAGGATAATGGGATGTGCAGGGTGCTGGGCTGCGCAGGGTGCTGTGCGGTGCTGTGCGGTGCTGTGATGTGCAGGGAGACAGGGGTGTGCAGTGCGCTGGGCGGTGCTGGGCGATGCTGGGCGATGCTGGGCGGTGCTGGGCGGTACTGGGCGATGCCGGAATCCCCGCCCACTCCCGCCC
>NW_010209314.1:0-6914 GCF_000695765.1 Mesitornis unicolor
GATGGACAGACACAGGGATATTTCTGCTGCCTGTGCTGGGAAGCAGAAGGAATATGTGCAAATCTGGAGCGTCTTGTGCTTTCCAAGTCAGACTCCTCGAATGCATCCATTGCTTTTGCAAGAGTGCAAGATTTAAATGGGCAAAAGCCTCCGGATGGGTTCGATTTGGGCAGGAACCAAACTTTTCCACCCCTTTTTTCTCAAGTCGGGGCTGTGGATTTGGCTGAAAGGCACACGCTGAAGGAAATTTTGGGTGCCCTTGGTGCTAGGTTAGAGGGGGAAGCTGTGGTGTATGGAAGAGCCAGCTCACTCCTAGGTAGAAATAGTCACCAAAAATGAGGGGGGTATTAAAAACACAGAGGGCACTTGGGAAGTGACTGCAGCAAATCCTATAGGGGACCTTTAAAAGTCCCTTCCAAGCCCAAATACACTGTATTTCTGTGATCTTCTCAGCGTGGGACATGTTGGCACCATCCTTCATGTATGGAGAACTGGCTTGGACAGAAACATCGCTGCTTTTTCCTGTTCAGAACTTGTATTTCTTCTCCTGTACGACGCGAGTGCACAACGGGGCAGGAGGGTGAACTCTTGAATAATGCAAACAAAGCTGCTGGGGGGAAGCAGGTGAAGGCTTTTTGGTGTCTGCTGTGCGAATGTGCTTTCAAAATACACGTGGTGCGCGGAGCGGTTCTCACCCTCAACCCGGCCGCAAGGAAAATCCCCGCGGTGCTTTGCTGGTTTGGGCTTTGTCTGCTCGGGTTTGTAAATAAGAAAAGGAGTGTTTTCTTGTAAAGATGCTTTCAAGGCCGCCTATTGCTGTCTATGTATTTAAAGAGGGTGGTGGAAGACAAGCTGGCGATTGGAGGTAATGAAAACGTCCGCGTGTTCGCGTTGAATCCTTGAAAGGAGGGAGGAAAGCGGCGCGGCCGTTGGCAAGACGTGGGCTTAAACGCACGCAAAGCCGAGGAGAGCGACCGAAGCCGTGTCCTGTTGGTGCTGCGGGAAGCTGACAGAAAATTGGGATTATTCAAGCTGCCTTTGTTTATTAAATTGGGCCTCCAGCGAGAGGATTAGAGGGAGAATTAAGGCGGGCTCCGGTCTAAATTTTAACGGGTGATAAAATGTGCGTTACTGAGCTAGTTCAGGCTGAGCAGTCAGATGGGGTTTTTTGAGAGGTCCAGGTGTGTGTCATATACCTACAAATTAGATATTTTTGAGTGTGTGAATAAGCCTCCTCTTGTGGAATCCGGTTTGCTCTTGGCGGCGGGTAATCCTGTTAAAACAAGCGTCCTTCGAGGCGGATCCAACAGAAGCGTTTTTGTGCCGTGTGAGATCGGGAAGGATGCAGGGAGCCAACAAGAGAGTCATTATCCGCGCTATTGGCAAGTCGGGGAAGGGCAGAGACCATTAAAATGCCATTTTAGGAGTTAATTAGATGGTGTTTCAAGTCAATGCCGGCGTCCTGATTTCTGTTTAATCCAGCATCTATTTAGGATGTTGTGTATTTGACATTTAATTTCTGTTTCCAGGAACTTTCAGGCCGCTGTGCTCCGAAATACTGTAATAATAAAATACAAATATCTTCCGGCCTGCGCAGGGTCTGTGCCTGTTGGATTTGATTAGGAAGTATGCAAAAGCAATGGAGGAGATGGGAAAACCTTCGCAAATATTTCGGGGCATAAATGAAGCTTTGCGGTGGAATTTGGTTCGTTAAATCTCTCCCTGCAGCTCGTTTAATGATTCCAGGGCCTCTGCTGGCGCTGGGATTTGTTTCAAGGTTGGGCTTTGACTCCTGTTTTAGTGGCTTTTCCCTTCCTGTTCTTCCTCTCGGGTGAAAATACATCGTGGCTTTGTAAAAACCGGGGTCCTTTTGGTGGGGGCTGTAAATTGGGGTTTTCCAGGAGTGATCATGAGGCAGATGTGGGGTTTCCTCCTCCATTGGGGGGCATTTTGGGGTGCAGATTGGGATGTGCTCCCTGGAGGAGGTGACATTTCAGCTCCTGGTCATGAGGCAGATGTGGGGTTTCCTTCTCAACTGGGGGGGATTTTTGGGGTGCAGATCAGGATGTGCTGCCTGGAGGAGGTGACATTTCAGCTCCTGATCATGAGGAAGATGTGGGGTTTCCTCCTCAATTTGGGGGATTTTTGGGGTGCAGATCAGGATGTGCTGCCTGGAGAAGGTGACGTTTCAGCTCCTGATCATGAGGCAGATGTGGGGTTCCCCCTCAATTTGGGGGATTTTTGGGGTGCAGATCGGGATGTGCTGCCTGGAGGAGGTGACATTTCTGCTCCTGATCCTTGAGCGTTTCCACACGTCAGGAGCTGAGCCTGGCAATCCGTCAGCAGCGCTGTCTTCGGGACTGAATAAGAGGATTTTTACTGATACATGGGGGGAGATCAACTCCGTGGCTGGTGCGGATCCTTCAGTACTTCAATTTTTTTCCTTATTTTTTTTTTCCTTCACATCTCCCTTGTAGGAAACCGGAGAGGGAAATTCACTGTAAATCATCAGCCGCTGCATTTTTGAAGTTGAGAAACCTGAGATGCGTTAGAATTCAGAGCCCTCCCTTTGCTTAAGGTAAGAAAGGAGCCGATTCTCCCTCTTTACCACTTAATAAACGCCTGTTTTCTGCCAGCTCTGGGGCTGGGGTTCCTGTCAGGCGTTCAGAGCTGTTTCGGCTGCTGCCGGTGCTGTGATGGTTAAGGCTCATCCGCTTTAACAACTCGCAGCTGCAGAAGGCGCATGGCTGTGTGTTTACTGGCCGCCTCCAAGGCTCCACCAGTTCGGCACTGGGATGAACTGGTCGGCTTTGCACAGCTGCCGTGCCAAAAACCTGATTTTCTGAGCTTTTTACGGTAAGTACGGCGGGTAACTTCTGAAGGGAAACGGGGTGGAGGTGCTGAAAAATCCCACTTTGGGAGGTGTAGGTGCATGGGTTTGGTGAAAGCTGTAGTTCCGTTACCATGGCACCCGTAAACGACTCAGGTGCGAGTGCCTGTGAGTATCAGAGGTGAATTATTCGGGGAAGGAGGGTGTGTGAGAGCAGCTCTGCGTGCTGTCAGCCCAGCTGACAACACGGTTTTCTCCATATTAATCACTTTCTTAATACATTGTGTGTCATTGCCAATGCTGTAAGCGTAAGTACAGAACACGCAGTGTTTTTAACCTGTTGGACTTGCACAGAGCCTTTGGGATACTATAAAAAAATGTGTGTTAAACCAGAGCTTGGCTTTCTGTGACTCTCATTTTTCAAGTAGAGGTTTCTCCATATGGTAAATTTAGTGATTATTTTTGTGCTTAACCAGTTTCTCTTCTAGCTGTGGTCTATACAGCATCTATATAGCTATACAGCATCTATATAGCTATATAGCTATACATTGTCTATATAGCTATATAACTGTACATCATCTATGTAGCTATACATCATCTATATAGCTATACATCTATAGACCTATATAGCTGTACATCATCTATACAGCTATAGATCATCTCTATACCTATACAGCTATAGATCATCTCTATACCTATACAGCTATAGATCATCTCTATAGCTATAGAACATCTATATACCTATATAGCTATAGTTCATCTATATGCCTATATAGCTATAGATCATCTATATACCTATATAGCTATGCATCATCTATATAGCTATAGATCATCTATATACCTATATAGCTATACATCATCTATATAGCTATATAGCTATAGTTCATCTATATAGCTATACATCATCTATATACCTATATAGCTATACATCATCTATACAGCTATAGTTCATCTATATGCCTATACAGCTATAGTTCATCTATATGCCTATATAGCTATACATCATCTATATAGCTATAGATCATCTATATGCCTATATAGCTATAGTTCATCTATATACCTATATAGCTATACATCATCTATACAGCTATAGATCATCTATATACCTATACAGCTATACATCATCTATATAGCTATAGATCATCTATATACCTATATAGCTATAGTTCATCTATATACCTATATAGCTATAGTTCATCTATATACCTATATAGCTATAGTTCATCTATATACCTATATAGCTATAGTTCATCTATATACCTATATAGCTATAGTTCATCTATATGCCTATATAGCTATAGGTCATCTATACAGCTATAGATCATCTATATACCTATACAGCTATACATCATCTATATAGCTATAGATCATCTATATACCTATACACCACCTATACACCATCTATCTATCTATGTATATATCTATATCTCACTGTGTGCAACTTCAGGAAGCCTAATCTAAAAGATGAGATGCCGAAAGGCAGCGGAAGGTAGAAAATCTCATCTGGGGCTTCCAGCGCGGCTCCCGCCTTACAGCTGCGAGATAAAAGCCCTTTTGGAGCCGCTATCCCAGACAAGCGATTTCAAAGCATTTCAACATGATTAAAGGCACCTTTCAACTTCTGCCCAATAATTAATCCTTGCTGCTCGTGTGTACTTAATCTGAGGCGGGTAAGTTGTATTTTCCAGGCTTTCGCTGCTGAGTCGGCCCAGGTTGGGGTGAGGGCTGTGTGAATCTGCCGAGGTTGATTCCAGGCGTCAGCGCTGCGCCGGTGGGTGCGAGCTGTCACTTCCAATTACTCTGTGCAGCAGGGCTGGCCGGGCACAAAACGTCTTAAATTCTCTCCTTACTTTTGAATGAGCAGCAAAACGCATCTGCGTTAGCAATTAAAACCTGCAGTTAGGGGCAGGAAATGCATTCGGAACCGGACGGACAAACTTGTTGGGAAATGAAGGCGGCGTTTGCACAAAAAGCATCCATGTTGTGGTACGGCCCCGTCCTTTGTGCAGCTGGAGTGGAAAACAAACACAGGGTCCCTTGTGGTGGCTTTTAAAATCAGTTTTAAAATGCTCGCTCTTTCGCTCGCTGCGTGCTCCGAGTTACTCCCGAATTGTTTGACTTGTCAGACTCCTCATCCTCCTCAAGCTTAACTGGTGGGAAAATGTGCTTTTTATTAACATCGAGGCAATCGAGTCTGCCAGCATCCTCCTGGTTAGCAGGGGAATAAAGTTTGGCTGCCAGGCTTTAAATATATATCCTCTTAAACATGCTTAGCAATCTGCTTATGTGAGCAGCAGGAGTTTTTATATTTCAAGTGACTTTTTTACTTGGAGATGGAAGCAGTTGAAGATCTGAATTGTGAGGGGCAGATGAAATTAAGCCGCAGAATCACTGATGGCAGTGAACAGAGCTTTAATGTGTTAATGTAGGCGAGGCATCTTGCGTGTTCAGAAGCAGTCTAGATTGGATCCCGGAGAAAAAGCAGAGTTATTCATAGATTGTGTTCTCCTCTAAGTGATGGATGCTACGAAACAGCGGTTTGAAGGGGAAACTGCGAATGATTTTGCTGCTTTGTCGGGTATTAATTGCCCCCAAGCTCAGTATTGGTTTAAAAAATACCAGGGAGGGTGGCAGATGAAAGAATGAAGTTTGCAAAATTTCCTTGCTTTGTGCAGACCTCTTTTTTTTTTTCTTTTCTCCCCTTCATGAATTATTCACATTCCCAAGGTTGCTCTGTGGCTGTATTTAATAAGTTTTAAACGACGCTGGATCGGTGAATATTGTGGAGGAGAAGATCTGGGCGTACTGATAATTAATGGGCCAGTGGAGAAGCTGTTGACACAGACCCAATGCTTTATTTTATACAAACAGGAGTGTTTTAGCATCCCCTAAAAGCAGATTTGGATGGAGCAGGACTGAGCTGTTTTCTGGAGCAGTGTCTCCATTCGAATGCCTTGTCGTGACCCTGGCTGGAGCCTCTGGATGCCCTGCAATATAAAGTCATAATTTAGAGGCTGTCAGTGGGGCTGAGAGAAAATAGAGAGTGAATGCATTGAATTTCTGCATGGAAAAGGGAGCCTGTAGTGTCCAGAAGGAAATAGGTTAGGATTAACTTTATTTTTGTGCTTGAACATTGCAGAGCTGTTGGACAGGAACTGGAGGGGGATACGATGTTCCTGGTGATGGGAGAAGTAGGGGTTCAACCTCATAGAGAAATCTTGGCAGTATTGGAGAAAACTGAACGTTTTACCTGTGCCTTCACTCATTTCAGTCTCTTGTAGAGGTGCCAGGTTACTACAGGCAGGAGTTACTGCTGCTCACTGGCTGCACCCTGGTGGTAAATGCACCCATGGATGCCGTGTCGTCACCTTCCGCATCCGTCTGCCTTTCCTGTAGCATCTCCAGGTCGGTGTTGCCTTCACAAAGCAGCAGGGCCCTTCTGGGTTATTTTGGGAGGCTGCTGCCCTTCTGTGAAGTCACCTAATCCTTCTCGATGGCCTCATTAATGTGGCCGGAGCTGGGTGCCCAATTAGCTCTCTGTAATTATGCTGCCATGCTTTCTTGTTCCACTGCTGCTTCAGTGGCAACCCTGCAGCTGCAACAATCAGGACGCAGCCTTTGCAGGTTCCTCGATTCATCGGATTTAAATAACAGAGCTGGTGCATGCAGGGCAGCAGCTCTGCCATCCCTGGGTTCAACGCAGCGGCCTTTGGGCTGCACAGGAGCTTCAAGCTTTTCCTTTCCTGTTTCTGCCTTGTGTTAATTAAGGCTTGAGCCAACTCTGGAATAGCAGCATCCCCAGAACTGTCGTTTCAGCAGCTCTGGCTGAGCTGCGCTCACACGAGGGGCTGTGCTGGTCCTGTGACCGTCCTGGTGCTTCAGGATCCGATGCACCCCAGCTGGGGCACGGGGATCGTTACAGCCAGGCTGTTAATTGCTTCTCCAGTGACCCGGATCCTGTGCTGCAAACAGATGTGTAAGCTTTCCCTTCCTCCCCCCTGCCTTTTGAGTCCAGATTGGCACGTCCAGAGCCGCTTCCCCAGCGGGGTAGGGTTTTTTATTTTATTTTACTTTATTTTATTTT
>NW_010209315.1:0-374 GCF_000695765.1 Mesitornis unicolor
ATGGGAAGCATGTGTTCCATCAAATGGCTTTCTGTCAATAGGCAAATTTCTGACTTTGCCTAGAATCTTGTGTAAGACCAACACCATTAATTTTTATGGCTATTTTGAATTCCTTTTTCACAAAAGAAAGTTCTTTATTTCTAAATATGGAAGCGGCTGAGGGCTTTGAAACTTTTATTGACGTCGTGACAAGTTCTGTGCAGAAATTAAGTAGGGTTTATATCTCACAAGTGTACTTAACTTACCAAACATTTGAAAGCTTGAACAGCTTTGGGTCTGTCTCAGGAAACATTTGTAAAACAAATGAGACCGACAATGTGTCTGTTTAGCTGCTAGAAAACTGTTCACCCATGGCTGTTCCACATAGGCCCCTT
>NW_010209315.1:453-724 GCF_000695765.1 Mesitornis unicolor
CTGTCCCCTTTCCCTCTACATCTACTCTTTCAGCAAGCCTTTCTAGAAAGCAGCATGCTTGTGCAGGGTGGGCCTTGAAGCTTCATCCTGTGTCTCACATAACCCTGTCTTCTCTTTTGTACCTCCTCGGCAATCCTCTTACCTTCCTGCTGCTGAGCCCCTAACAGTTATGTCAAACAGCACTGATGGAAAAGGAAGACTTACTCCTGTGAAAAGCCAGAACAACAGTAAGTTGTCATTTTGAGAGGTGGAGAAGCTGAAACTTGAGGCC
>NW_010209316.1:0-7320 GCF_000695765.1 Mesitornis unicolor
ACCCCGCCGCTGTCCCGGTGAGTTCCTCTGGTGATACTTTCTCCGCCCGTTCCCGGTCTTGAGGTCTGTATCCCACGGAGGGAGGTTTAGTTATAAGGGAGGCAAAGCTTGGTTAGGCGACACGCTGTGTGCTAGACGCTCTGATTCCTGAGAGGGGAACCTGTGTTTGGGACTCAACGTTACCGGTGGTGTGCGAGGCAGGAGAAGTGAGGCTGCTGTTGGCCATGTTTTCTTTAGAGCAGGGCTTTGTGTCTTTATCATGCTTCAGGTCGTTTTTCGTTTTGTCTGCTGACATGTTTTATAGAGGTTTTCTTGTCAGTAGTGGCATTTGTGAATGGATGTGTTTCATTATTAGCAAATGGAATTTTGCGTTATTGGTAGGGTCAGGTATCTTCCCGACTGCACGTGTATTTGAGTAGTATGATATTGTCTTGAAATGTAAGATTAATGTCTTTGTGTATAACTTGTCTTGGCAGGTTAGTCGTTTATACTTTTTATGCGATTCCTTTACTTGATTCATGTCTTCATCTTTACATGCGTTTGGTATCAATTAGTTTGTTATTGTTTATTATTTCTTGTCGTTGAAAGTACTGTGTGAAAAACAGTTACATATTGATAATAGCGGTGCTCTTTGGAAAGGTTCGCTTTTTTTCTGTGCTTCTTATCAGCCAGTAAACAGTTCTATTTATAGGATGGGACTTATACAAATACAAAATTTTTGTCATCTTGAACAACATGGTAGTTTAGGTGTTTTGGAATGGAAATTGCGTTGTTAGCAGGTTCAGGTGTCTTCCTGACAAGGGTTGTGTTTGAGTAGGATGAGAAATGGGAGAGTCCGTGCTTTGATTTTTGTGCCCGTCGTGGAGGAATGGACTGGGCAGCAACTTGTCGCTTGCTGTTGTCTGTCTGCCTATTCAGAAGATGAAAGAGAATTCTCAAATCTGTGGCTATTCCAGGAAGTCTCTGTGTGTCTGCATGTGAAGGCCTAGTGGAGGGAATGAGAGAGGTGTTTTGCTGATTCCCCGTGTATTAAGGTTGATTTATTGGAAAAGGAGCCGGATGTGCCTTGGGTTGAAAATAGATGCTGTGACAAAAGCCATATGAGAGTAGGAGGAGAGATATTCAAGGTGTGGGGGGAGACATAAGGAGTGGCATAATTCCCCTCTGCAAATGTTCACTGACCCAGTATCTCCTGAAGGACCTCTCATCTTACCTTTAAACAGCTGAATTATATACTTATGACAAATGCCATAATGGGAGCTTTGGGAAGAGCAAGCTGTGTATTTGTTCTCTAATAAATATCTGTATCATATGCTTACTCTCAGTGCTACATTTCCTGACAATGATAGTTGTTGAGATTGTGTTAAGATCTGGGAGTCATGTATCTGCCAAGTTGCCCAAGTGCTGATGTAGGATGATGGTGTCTTTGAGTTGATACTTCGACTGGATCTTTATCTGAGCTGCATATCACTTATGCACTTGAGAGCATCTTACGTTTCTTTGAATTAGTGTGAAGAGCACAGAGTAATCTCAGACATCCATGTTGTCATTAAAGAAATTGTTCAGTGAAATTATATCGAGTGCTGGGACTATGGTCTTTGCTGTGATCCCCTGCGTGAGCCTGCTTTGGACTTTTTACCAACTAGATACCTTTCTTGTGTACCTACTACAGTTAATATAATCTGAAAGTTAAGATATGGTTCCTTCACTTCTTTAGTATTTTTTTTTTCTTGTCTTGATTCCTTGCCAGGTCTAAAGCTGGGCCTCATTGTGGTTGGTAACCCTGAAAACATGAAAAGGTCCCTTATAATTGTTGGGCAGTGGGAACAGTTTCCATCCAAAACTTCAAAGTATACAGCTGCCAAGATAGAGACTTTGATATACTTCTGGATCCCTGAATGTCACTAAATCAAATGCTCTTTTGCCTGTGGCTGACAAATGGTGAAAATATTGGATATTGTGGAGCAATAGTTTGACTTCATGCCTGATGCCAAGGCCTGTGCCATTTATGCTGTGATTCTAGCTTCACTGTCATGAAAGGCAATGGTAATCCTCTGATCATTAAGTATAAGAGCGTGTGTACCTAGAAGGATGACGCATGGGTAGAACAGCTTCTGTGTGAAACCTCCTTTATCCACCTCTGTAACTGTGGGCCATTGCAATATAAACTTTCTTGATTGTTGTAATTATACTTCCTTTCAGGCCCTTTTTGTCTGGAAGATAGTGATTGATTTCCCCCATTTCTGGATAGTGCTTTTGCATTTGAAACTGAGTGCTCTTTTGCAGCAAATACTTTGGCACCTTAGACAGAATTTTGTGTGTGAGAAAAATGAAGAAGCTAAACCACAATCTCTTCTGTTTTCCCTTTAGCTTGAGAGCAAAACTCATGGTAAGATGTTTACATTTGCATCATTTATTTTTAGGGAGATAGGGCACATACCAAAATAAAAAAAAAAAGGATGAGAGGTAATGGCTATTCATAAAAAACCCCAACCCTGCTATGTAGTCCAGAGTAAGACAAGGTCGCACTTGGAGCTTGAGACGGGGGCGGCGTTCAGCTTCTCTCAGGGATGAATGCCAATTCCCACAGTGAAGACTAAGACATCCTCCCAGTGACTTCCCTCTGACAACATTTTCCCTTTTGAGGCTTCCTTGTGTTGCTTGTCTGTTTTTGTTTGGTTTTGGTGGTTTTGTTTTTTGGGGGGGTTGGATGAGTGGGGTTTTTTTTGTGGGTATTTTTTTTTAATATTTATTTTCCTGGTATCCTATATATGTAGATTTATCAATAATTAGCATTGTGGGTAGCATTGTGCCTCTTGCTCATTCTACAGCTAGTATGGAAGGCAGGAGATGTGAAGGTACTTTTGCATTGTGTTTTTGGTAGGGAGAGTAGATGAAAGCATGACTACAGTAGAAATCACATTTTTGTGGAAGACTGTGAGTGATAAAAGAGGGAAGGAGATTCCACCTAAGCCACTGGTTTGATTATTGCTTCTCTGTTGTTTGACTGCTCCTCTTTTACTTCAGCTATTGCTCAATCTTAAGCTCTAGAATCTTCTGAGAATGATGGTGACACTACAGATGTAACTCCCTTCTTCGTGTGATTGTGGTGCCTCATCATCTCATGCTACATTGTTGCCAATTATCAGTGGATCAGAAAAAATACCTAGGAGGTGTGTGTTGCCTTTGTTGGCTTGGTTTTTGTTTTCCTTTTTTAATATCCAGGACTAAAGCTGGGCCTTGTTGTGGCTGATTAAAATATCTTTTATAATTGTTGGGCTGAGGGAGCAGTTTGCATCCAAACCTTTAAAGTGTAGAGCTGCTGAGATAGAGACTTTGATATACTTCTGTTTCCCTAACATGTGACTAAATGAAACGCCCTTTGTCCTGTGTCTGACATATGGCCAAAATATTTGATGTTGTCTGTAGGGTAACTAAAGGCTGTGAATGCAGAGCAAGGAGGGTGAGAGAGTGGCTGTGAACCGTGAAAATAGGTGTGTCAATGTGTTTTTGGTTGAGCAATGGTTTGGTTTTCTGGTGCCAAGGACTTTGTGACTTATGCTGTGATCTTGTATTCCCTGTTCTGAAAGACAGTGACTGTCCTCCAGTGATAAAGTGTTTGTCTAGTAAATGTGCATGTAGAATGGTGATGTAATAGTGTGATAGACAGTTTCCTAACAGTTGTAATCACACTTTATTTCCTGGAAGGTTATGTGTCCCTTCCCTTATTTCTGGGTATTTCTACTTTGGCTGTAGAACTGTTGTTCTGCAGCAAATACTTACTTCAGCCACCTAAAACAGAATTTCTTGTGTGGGGAAAATGAAGCAGAAGCTGAAAGAGAATCTGTTGTAATTTCTCAGAGGACATAGCTTGAGAAAGAGGCTGACGATAAGATGCTTACACTTAAAGCTTCATATCTGTGGGAGATCAGAAGACAGTACTGTAGAAAAGAAATGCTGAGAGCTGATGCTATTTCTTAAACAAAACCTTCTACTATGTAGTCCAGAGTAAGACTTTTGGGCCATGGATGCATCTTGAGGTATGAATGACTTCCAGGTACTCTCAGGTTTGCATTTGAAAACCCACAGTGAAGACCAAGAAGACTTCCTGGTGACTTTCTCTGACAGCATTGTCTTCTAATGCTTTCTTTCTCTGCTTGTCTCAGTTATGGTTTTGTTTTTCTTATCTTGGCTTCCTATATGTGTGGATTTACTTGTAATTATCTGCAGAGCTTCTCTTAGCAGTAAGTAGTGTGTTCCTGACTCTTGCTCATGATACTGGTGTTGTGAAAGGTAGGAGACGTGAGGGTATCTTTGTGTTCTGTTATTGTTGGGAGGGATAGATGTAAATATGACCTTAGAAGAAATTGCATCTCTGTAGAACAGTGCATGTGATAAAAGAGGGGAGGAGACTCCATGTAAGTTAATAGTTCGATGACACATTCTGCATTGGATGACTGCTTCCCTTTTTGTTTGGCAGTTTATCATCTGTGTGCTTTATGGTCATTCTGTTTCTTCTGAGAATGGTGGTGAGCAGACAAATGTACTTCCCTTCTTGGTGTGACTGTAGTGCATTATCTTCTTATGGTTTTTTTTTTTTGCCAGTTCTGAATAGGTCATAAAGAAACCTGCCAGTTGTGTTGGTGAGAAGACAGGGGAGGTTTGTGTGTGAGGCTACAAAAGAACAGATGGTCATTTCCTTGCTTGTCATAGTTAATGCAGCAGTGTGCCTGGTTGTGGAGTACAAAGGGTACCATGCAAGTTGAGTTCCCACTTCTCAATAACTTTGAAATAGTATTCCACACAATCTGTTAATTTCTGTCTGCCTCTTGCCTTGCTCATTGTCATGATCTACAGCTTGACCTCACAGCATCTGATCATGTGTGGAAGGTCATATCTGTTCCAGTTGTCCGAGTGCAAATGCAGTTCCCATACATGCCTTTAGAGATACGGGTTTGACAGATGGTGTGTTACATGAAGAAGAAATGTGCTGAATGGTCGCTTCCAAAGACTTATAGTCAATGGCTCAATGTCCAAGTAGAAATCATTAACGTGTCCCTCAAGGGTCTGTACTGGGACCAGTAGTATTTAGTATCTTGGTGGACAGTTGGTTTGAGTGCACCCTCAGCAAGTTTGCAGATGACATCAAGATGAGTGCTGCAGTTGATTTGCTCGAGGGAAAGGATGCAGTCCAAAGCCTCCTTGACAGGTTGGAGGAGTGGGTCCATGTGAACCTCATGAAGTTCAACAAGGCCAAGCGCAAGGTCATGCACCTGGATCAAGGCAATCTCCAGTTACAGTGCAGACTGGGGGAGTGTGAACAGCCTTGCTGAAAAGGACTTATGGGTACTAGTGAGTGACAAATGGGACATGTGCCAGCAATGTGCACTTGCTGCCAGAAAGCCAATCATATTGTTGTAGTTGAGAAAACATTTTGATTGATTAAAGTAGTTAAAGTAGGTACTCGCTTAATCTGCAAAGTTAAAGTTAAAGTTACAAATATATGCACATAAGTGCTTAGAGAAGGTATGTACCAGGGATGCCTGGCTTGCAGGGAGAGCTGGGTGAAAGAGGAGCTTCTGGAAGCCCTGGAACAGAAGGGGATAAGGGAGAACCTGGTGGTAAAGATGCTGATGGTATGTATTCCTGGTCCAAGAGGAGAGGCTGGACCCCTGCTACCGTGGTCTCCCAGGTACATACCAAACGTAGAATAGTTGTGATAAGGCAAGGATTAGGTAACAAGTCTTCTTTTCTCGCTTCTGTATGCCAAAATTAGCAAGGAACCAATCATGGTAAAGGGCAAATTAAAAAGCAGACATTTTATGCGTATTTGTGTAATCTTGTGAAATTGCTTTGTTAGAAATGTATAAATGAGCTGTGAAATTGTATGGACTTCGGAGCACAATTAGAGGAGCTATCTTCTGTGTTTCTCCAGTGCTGCAATAAAGAAGTGCCTGCTTATCTGCTACTGCATAGATAAATTTTTCTCGTTGTGATTGCGACCCTGTCAACAATATCCTGAGCTGCATACCAAGTAGCATGGCCAGAAGTAGCTCGCTGAGGGATGGGATTCTCCTCCTCTACTCCTTTTCACAAAACCCTACCTGGAATACTGCATACAACTCTGGAGGCTCACACGACAAGGAAGACATGGACTTGTTAAAGCTGATCCAGAGGAGAGCCAGAAACTCTCAAAGGACTGGAACACCTCTGCTGTGAAGAAAGGCTGTAAGAGTTGAGAGTCTTCATCCTGGAGAAGTCTCTGAGGAGACATTATTGCTGCTTTTTAATATAGAAATCCATCTTAAAATAAAGATGAAGGCTTTTTACCAGGGCCTGTCATGACAGGACAAGAAGTAATGGTTTTAAACTGAAAGACTCTCTAGGTTGGACATAAGGAAGAAATGTTTTAAAATAAGGGTGGTGAGACACTGCAACAGGTTGTGCAGAGAAGATGTGCATGTGTGCCATTGAAAGGGTTCAAGGACAGGTTGGACTGGGCTTTGAGCAACATGTTCTAGAGAAGGATGTCCCTCCGGATGGCAGAGGGGTGGACTCAAGGATTTTCAAAGGTCCCTTCCAACTCACACCGTTCTTTGGTTCTATGAAAGACACGATGTGGCTTTGCAGTTTCTCATTGTCAGCCCCTCAAGTATGGAGACACAAAAGACGGAACTATTGTGACTCAGAAACAAAACACTAAAGGGAATACTGCTACCTTAGCACATTACCTTTGGAGTGATTTATTGTTCAGTGTAAGTGTTCTATTGCCTGCAAAAAAAAAGTTAATCATGCAACAAACGTCAGAGACAAGCAGAAGAGAGAAATGCAGGGAAGACAGAAACCCTTTGCAGGCCCAGCATGAAAGGATTGTAATAACTTTCATTTCATGCTGCTTCTCACTACTTATTGACTACTTCTCAGGTAAGAAAAGCAAATTTCAAAATACCTGACAGAGTGCTAAAAGGATCTTAAAGTTCTCCCTGCCTGCAATATTGTTTCAGGCTCTTCCAGTTCTTTGTTGATTTTATTAAAAGCACCTGAGTTCCTTCCTGTATTGCTCTGTCACGAATATTTATTTCTGACTATTGATCACAAATCAAGCAGATGACCTAAAAGTACCTGATAGTGTATCTCAAATTT
This sequence comes from Mesitornis unicolor, assembly GCF_000695765.1. Classification (NCBI taxonomy): domain Eukaryota; kingdom Metazoa; phylum Chordata; class Aves; order Mesitornithiformes; family Mesitornithidae; genus Mesitornis; species Mesitornis unicolor. Next base: position 7,144 of record NW_010209316.1, read on the forward strand.
AACCGTCTTTGGAGTCGCATTAAGCAAATGCTACTGAAGTTTCTGATTCTAATCAAAGAGAGACCCCAAAGCTTGTTGCAGGCACTGAACACCTGTCACAAGACAGAGTCTCCGTGAGCGCGGCCGTCATTGGGCTGCGGTGGCGACGCGGAGCCTCCGGGTGCCGCTGTTGGCCGA
>NW_010209317.1:0-12803 GCF_000695765.1 Mesitornis unicolor
GACCACAGTGGTGCCGGGAGCGGGTGGCGGTAGAAGCTGCCGAGCACGTGAAGTTAGGCCCAGCTGTCCCCAGATGCAACAGGAAGCAGCCCAGCAAAGCCAGGAAAAGCCCGCGAAAACCTCTGTTTTTTTATAGACTGTGGACAGAAAGGGGAGGGAACAGTACTGATCTCTGACCCTCCAGGGTCCTACAGACACCACCTGTACTTCTTTTGCAGGCTGGTAACCCTTAAACCATAACACTGTTGCTGTATTTCTCCTTCCCTGCCAAGTGCTTCTGTAGCCAAACAAAGCCATGGGCTCTGCTGTTCCATGCTTGGCGATATCATCCATGTTTGTCTCCAATATTGGTGGCTGCTGGTTGAAGCCGTCTCTCAAATGGAAAAGATCATGCTCTTCTCCCAGCTTGGGTATGAGTGGCTGGAAAGCTGCCAGGCAAAGGACCTGGGAGTGTTGGTGGACAGCAGGATGACCATGAGCCAGCAATGTGCCCTTGCAGCCAAGAAGGTCAATGGCATCCTGGGGTGTATCAGAAGGGGTGTTTTTAGTAGGTCGAGAGAGGTTCTCCTTCCCCTCTACTTTGCCCTGGTGAGACCGCATTTGGAATATTGTGTTCAGTTCTGGGCCCTTGAGTTCAAGAAAGACAGGAAATTGCTAGAAAGAGTCCAGCGCAGAGCCACAAAGATATTTAGGGAGTGGAGCATCCCCCTTATGAGGAGTGGCTGAGGGAGCTGGGTCTCTTTAGCTTGGAGGAGACTGAGGGGTGATCTCATTAATGTTTATAAATTTGTAAAGGGCGATTGTCAGGAGGAAGGAGCCAGGCTCTTCTCAGTGAGAGTCAATGACAGGACAAGGGGCAATGGATGCAAGCTGGAGCATAGGAGGTTCAACCTGAACATGAGGAAAAACTTTTTTACTGTGAGGGTTACAGAACACTGGAACAGGCTGCCCAGAGAGGTTGTGGAGTCTCCTTCTCTGGAGACATTCAAAACCTGCCTGGACGCATTCCTGTGCAACCTTGTTTAGGTGATCGTGCTCTGGCAGGGACGTTGGACTAGAAGATCTTTTGATGTCCCTTCCAACTCCTAATATTCTGTGATTCTGAGTGATTCTGTGAATGTGAGATGCAAAAAAACAAAAAAAGTGAATTCATGTCAGAAGTTTATAAAGGAACAATCTCTACCTCTTCTTTTTCACAACACAGTTGTAAATTTTGAGAACCATTATAATCAAATACAGTTTAAAATATGTAGATTTACCCTATTAATTACATGACATCATTGAGATCTGATCAATTAGCCTTCAGCATGCCTTGTACTTCTGTTTTGGATGTGCAGATTACCTCGTAATTATAGGCTCTGCTACTTGCAGCTCTCAAACATTGGTAAACTCACAGGTACAGAGTATAAATCATCTGCAGTGGTCTTTCCTACACAAAAGACCTTTTAAGCAGAACACCACCTCAGTTCCCTGCATAGCTTTACTCTATATGATATCTGTAACAATGAAGTATATTAGGTCCCCAGATACACTTTCCTATTCCACCAATTTTAACAATAGCTTCTAGCACTGCATGAATCCTCACTTTCAGTTTTCTCTGGAGAAAACTGTCAAGAGGTGGCAAGCTATACTTCATTCTTCTCAGTACCCCTTAAGCTTCGCTTTCAGTCCATTCCTAACTCCTAGCCATTCTTCCCCTTGATCTTTTTGCAGTTTAATACATATTTTTTTCAATGGATAAGAGTGGTTTCTGTTGTGAGCTACTGTGAAAAAGAACCGATGGCAAAAACATCCTTTTATTGGAAGCCCTAGCACCAAAAGGTGTTAAGAATTATTAGTTGATTGAGATAAGTAGTAGGAGAAAAAGACTGCACAGAACTGAGCTAAAATTTTTCCCACATTGTTATCCTACCTCAGACCATTTCCAATCCATCCTTTATCTATTTTCTTTCAAATACTTTTTTATTATTATTTGCTTCTCAGCCAAAGTCACTACCACTGTATTTCTAATGACTAGTAGTAAGAATTGCAACTCCAACCCATAGCCCAGTTCAATGTAAGAGGAATGACTCATTTGCAAAGATTTGGAATCCCTAGGGGAGCCAGAGAACACCACAAGCAGGTGAAGATAGTGTGTGAAGTAATACTCCCTCCTTAGAGCCATGATGCAGCACATAGAAATGTTTTCAATATTGCTCTCCAGGGGACGGCACAAAACCAGAAAAAATAAAACATAGACTGGAATTCTCTGTATATTTAACCACACTAGATCTCCAAATTCATTAATCTGAATTATGCTGTGTGTTTCTTAGTCCCCCACTGAATCTGTTTTTCAAAATTGCTACCCAACTAACATGTGGAAGGGTATCTGAATATTTTAAAATCACAGCCACAAGGACTGACAGTCTCTGATGGAAAGGTCAGTTTTCAAATGAGATGGTTTTTTTCCCCCTTTTATATGCAATAGTCCCTAATGAAGGAGCAAATTGTATTTCAGGATTGTAGCTCACATGGAACATGGAAATTAATTGTACCAATCAGTCAGCAAGTAGCAACCTGTCACAAGTGCCTGCACATATTATGAAATGAGTCAAAAGAATAAATATTCAGCATTAAAATCTTTTGAGTGCATAGCACGTAGTTATGTCTGCTTCCAATAATATTCAAAGCACAGCTGTATTTGCTGTGCCAAACAGAGAAACAAGTCTAAAGCCAAAATAGGATTAATTAAGCAAGGGCTGTATAGGATCACCACAGGCTGATCTCAGCATCACAAATAAGATGAAGCCTTCAGTTCCTCCTGTGTGCTGACCAAAATAATTTTTCTGTAGTGGGCTGTGCTTGAAAAGACAGCTCTGAAGGCAATGCTATTTGGGTAACCTCTTACAATTAAGCCACAGATTAATCTGCTTGTTAATGTTAGTCATCATAGAAAGATACTTTAAAAATACTAGATACATTATTGCTGACCACTATGACCATCTGCAACAATCAGCTCCTCGGAACAAATTTAAAAGCAGCGGTGCAGTTCAAGTTAAGAACTTGCTGAAAATTAGTGATTCTGAAAGGTTGCAGGTTTTATCCATTTTATTATATATGGTGTGTAAACCATGTACATATGATATTATTTCTGTATTAAAACTGTTCTAACAAAATAACATCTCCTAGAGAAGCCTAAATTCTCTATTTCTGTTAATGAAGACTGGCTCAGCTAACACCTCTATATAAAGAATCATAGAATCATTTGGTTGGAAAAGACCTTTAAGATCATCAAGTCCAACCATAACCTAACTCTACCAAATCTGGATATAAACCATGTCTCTTAGTACCGCGACAATACATCTTTTGAACACCTTCAGGGATGGTGATTCAACCACCTCCATGGGAAGCCTATTCCAACATAGACCTTCCCTGGTGCAACTTGAGGCCATCACCTCTTGTCCTGTCACCTGTCACCAGGGAGAAGAGACCCACATCCACCTCCCTCTAACCTCTTTTCAGGTAACTGTAGAAGTTGATAAAGTCTCCCCTCCACTTCAGTGTTCTAGATCAACGCCCCCAGGTCCTTCTCTGCTAAGCAGCTTTCCAGCCACTCATCTCCAAACCAGTAGCATTGCTTGGGTTTGTTTTGACAAAAAAACCAAATTATTCTGATTAAAGAATAAGAAATAAATTATTTATAGGCCTGATCAACTCCCTTCTTGAAGTATGCACAGAATATACACAGTATATGTAGTATGCACAGTATATACAGAAGCTTGTGGGCTAGTAAAGTTTTTGATGAAGGAAATAACTAAGACTCCTGTCCTCAAATGCTAAAAATTATATAGTGCTTGTGCAGTCATTTTGTGATGCCCCAGAAAGCAACACTGGTCTCAACACTAGTACATAGCCAGCATTTCTTTGTAGTAACTAACAGAGACATGACAGAGATAGATAGTGATTATGATCAGGTAGAAATTTACAACTTGCTCCATACATTTTGGAAGTGAAAAATGCAGTTTTCATCTTAGGGGCACTAGCAGCTTAGAAGTTAAATTTCAAGCAAATGTTTTGTGATAAAACTACTTAGTTGATCAAAAGTCTGCAACATTCCCTGCGTGATAAGCTGAGAATGATAAAGTACTAGAAGGTGGTCCAAGTAGAGATACTTTACAGTATATCAAAGAATAAACCATCAACATGTTACAGTATGGCTGTGTGTCTGATGGAAGATTTGATTCAACCCAATAAAACACTGAATGGGATGGCTTGCCACAGGCACTTAGAAAAAAACACTCTTATTCCTGGGAAGAATACTTACAAGATAAGCACCATCTAAGCTGTTTTGGAAATAGTATTCCATTTACAGGAAGGTGACCAAGGCATAATCTCAGGACATTTAAAAATGACATCAAATCCACAGTCCAGACTGTAAAAAGCATATTTCAGAGATGATAGAACAGATGTGGCATTTTAAGAGATGAAATCAAGGACACTTCAAGAAATGAGGTGTAGTCCAAATGTAGAAGAACTTAGAAAAAGCCTCCCCTAGGATGGCTGAAGAGGAAGGCATAAAGAGGCAATAAGTAGGAGCAATGGTGTAAGCAAGGACTCTGTTTTGAAGGATTTGAATTATGAGTCGATTGGACCATAATGTGACGACAGACACATTTTCCTTGGTAGGGAACACATCTTTTACTAGAGACGCACAGGACCACAGATCCCTGTACAAAAGACCAACAGCAAAACTGTTAAAAAGAACCAGCAAACAAGGTGCAGTATAGGTTACAAAATTAAAAATATGGAAGTTGCACCAGGGCCTTCCCCTCTATAGGTTCATTGGAATGCTACACAGCATCACAGTATCTCTGCAAAATAAACAAAAACACATTTCTATGATAAAAAGTCCATCTAGTTTCACAAGGGTAGTATCTCATCATATTATTACCCATCATGCACCACATGAAATGCTTTGAAAGCACTCTAGCCTTATTGAAATCTGTGAAAAATTTGAAATAGCCTTCAGTGGAGCCAGGATGAAATTCAGAGAGAAGTCTCATCGATTTCAGCAAGACTACTAATTTTCTGAAGCTATGCACAAGCATTACTCTTCAAAGGAGCGGCGCTTCGAACAACTTGGTTGTGTTTATTTACCATTTAAGAAGACAACTTTTGAAACAGGCTGTAACACTGACGAGTGTTTTAAATGAAATTAAGTGCATTATTTAAAATCTTTGAACCTCAGGTATATGCAGTTTATCTGCAGTAAACATTCTGGAGCAGCAAGTATCAGTCCCCTACTGTGAAACCAATTAAATAACTAAAAGCAATAGCAACATCCTGCAGTGAAGTCCAGGAGCCATGGGTGCTCCAGCTCTGCATCAGGAAGCCTGGATGGGAGGTGACTCATTTTTCAAGCCGTGGCTCTTAAGTTTTCCAGACCTGCAGTTTTCAGGGTTATCTTTTTTTATGGAGTGGAAATAAGGGGAAATCTCCAGACTGAGAAAAGATTTCAGTGTGTCTACGCTGCTTGTTTCATGAAGTCGAGTCTCCTCAAATGCTCAAGCTGCTTCCAGCTCACATGGGACAGCCTAATTGCCTTGACTGCACAGTTTCTAAAGTCAAAGGCAGCAAGAGGAGGCCCCCCAGCCAGTGCATGGCACTCTTCAAAGATGGAACAACTCTGCATTCCACTTTGTTTCCACATATGAAACACACTACAAACAAACAAAAAGTAGGGGTTCAGCTTATAGCCTTATTTACAAATTTTCCTTTTTTAAAAATTTTTTCTTGTATTTGTGTGTATATGAGAGAGAGGAAGTTTTTACATTCAGAATAGGTTGCAACGTATTCCAACATTGTCAAGATTTTTCTTTGGAAATTTTTTACCAGGTTCACACAAGCAAATTTCATTTCTTGTCAGATATATTAATTTAAAACTGAGAACTAGAAGATGAGTTACAAAGGTTAGTAATACCTAGGTGATATAGTGTTTGTCAGATAAGTGCATTCTGACTATAAAGTGCACTCACAGTCAAGTCATAGAAGATACTTTTTTTGGGCTACTCTAAATGATCATTACTCTCTTTCTATAAAATTATATCTACTCCTTTTAAAAATACATATTTTCATCACAGGATAAGACTGCAGAAATGTGCTCTGAAAGGTGTGTTGGTTTTTTTGTTTGTTCAGTTGGGGTTTTTTTGGTTCTGAGTTTTTTGTGTGGTGGTTTTTGTTTGTTTATTTAGTTGTTTTTTGTTTGGAGTTTTGTTTTTTTTTGTAGGTGAGAACTATGCAAAATACAGAAAAATAAGGACTTTTTAATTCTTATGCTTTGCAACCCCCTACTCCAAACTGAGTATCTTGGGAATGATATACACAGCTCTTTTGGCCACAACACAAGGAAAATATAAAATCGTCCTAGTACAAATAATGCTTCCTTTTAAAGTTGTATGTTAACTTGAAAAATCTAGTTTGCAACTGCCAGTCTATAACTTGTCTAATAAACTCTCAAATGGTTATTAAGTGAAATTCACCAATTGGCTCTTTTCCCTTACTATAATTTCTTCTACAGTTGATCTTTTAGTTCCATAACATTATACACAGATATAAACTGTACATTTGAAGTCATTAGGCTTTCAGTTTTACTAGATAATACCAGCTGCAATGTAACTATTAAGCTTTAGTCTTTCATAATCTTACTTGCTTAAACTATATATTTTTTTATAGTTGGATTCTTGACACTTTTAGTTCATCTCCACTTTGCAATAAAACTGCTTTTATTAAAAAAAACCCTCAAACCCCACACATTTAAATTGCACAAACTGTCACAGTTAGATTTTAACCAAAAAGTTATTACCGAAATATTTTTTTAAACAGATTACTTAAGACGTTTAAAACCATTGTCTAGTTTACTCTGTTAGCATCATATGTTAACATGCTATTTAAATTAAAATGTAACAGCTAGTCCATAACATGGAATCAGATCAACTTTGTCATATTAAGTAAAATAGAAAGCTTTATGGAATACATTGTAACATGATTTGCACTTTTAATTTTCTCCTGCCTAAAAAGCAGTAGTAAAAGAAGCCAAGTTTACTGCATGGAAAAGTACCAAAGTCCTCCATTTGTGATTATTGTTTGTGCAGTCAAATCAAATGGTGTTTTTCTTTATAGAGGACATTTGAGGAACTAACTGTACTAAAGGACAGGAAAATTTGTGAGAAGAGTATAGTTTAAATTAATTTTGCAGAACACTTATGCTAAATGAATCTCATATTTACAGTGATGAACATCTGAGAGGATTTGGATCATGAGATATATTTAGCTATCCAGAAAACAGAAACTGTACTTCATTATGTATATCACTGATCAAAACAACTACGATCTTGCACATAAGGAGAAAAAACACTGAAAGAGCTCTTTATGAGCAAGCTACTGTCATATCTAATTATTAATAACTGAAAAATAACCTCTTTTGGGCAGATGATTCTTTTCATATTTACGGCTACCTTGCCAGAAAATATGCATAGCATGTCTGATAGATTTTATACTGAAGTATTTTTTCATTCACATTATGAGCCTCAGGTACAAACTGGAATGTGCTCCAACATGTGAGCTTACCCATCATCCTGACTGGGGACCTGCCTGGAGCATCCTCCTCTTTGCACTCTTGAAATTTTCCCCTTACGGAAACCCCTGGATAAGCAGCAGTCAGGGGACCATCTCCCATCCCGACATGAGCTGAGAATGGGCAAAGCACAGGGCAAGGAAATCCTAAAGTTTACCATATTCCTGCAGCTAAACACTCAGTTGGACAAACTGAGCCAAAGGCTGTCTGCTGGTGGACTACATCATTATTAGCTAAGTTATCAAAGTCAAGCTTATGGTAAAGCATCATAAAAAAAAATTTACAGAGTCTCAGTTTTCAGAGCTCTAAAGTGGATCTTAAGTCTTTTCTTGATCAGACATAAACAAAGCAGCCCAGGATTACTGAATACACAGAAATCCTAATCTTGCTGAAAGCTGAGAGTATCAATGAAATTACATGCTTTGTTTGACTTTATACCCTTCCTGAGATATCTAGTTTTAACAGCTCCTAGAGACACAGTGGCTAGATGGACCTTTGCACCATGAAGTGGACGTGTTTGTGTTAGCCTACCAGTGCCTCAGACATGCAGAATGAAGAGTTAATGGAAGGAGCCCTTCTCACCTTTGTATGCTACAGGACAATTTTTCCTGTGTACTTGGACTTTCTTCCAGTAAAAAAGAAAAAAAGAAAAAAGTGTGTAAATATATAAATAAGAAAACAACATTAGATAATTTAATTAAAACCCTAAAATCCCACTTAGATAATACACTTACCAAATAACAAAGCATGCACCTTCCACCTGGTAAAGTCAAGCATACAGGAAAAGGATAACCTCCTCCATAACAGGAAACTTTTCATGATTACAAGTGTCTTCTATATAGACACATATATCATACTGCCATACATAAACAGTATTTAATGAAGGGGGAAGACAAGAAGCAGACATGCCTGTTCTTCTCAACATCTGAAAAATCCAGATGACAGCACAGAAAATGAGGTTATAACATGTAAGACAAAGTATTGTGAAGCTGAACTATGCAAGCTAGAATGGGGACTGGAAACTGCAATTGCAGTAATGTGTTTTGTATACTGCTATGGCTACTTTTTCCCTTCATCTAAAATACTTTGTAGACGCACCACAAGAATTTATTCTGAGAAAAGTTAAGTGGCACTAGCACAGAAACATACCAGAGGAGGTGAGTGGGGAGTGTGTGCACTGAAATTAATATGTATCATAATTTATATACATACAGTTAAAAAAAGTGCAAACAACTTACAAGTGCTGCATACAAACCAAAAAAATTCACAGATGTTTCAAATCTACAATGTATTCAAGCAATGTATTCAAGTATTTAAAGTGTTAGTGTTATTGTCCTTTTCTTTCAGGATGCATCTCTGAAAGTAAAAAAGATTTAAAATATTCATTTTTTTCATAAGTTAGTACATGTTATGTTCGCAGTAGCTCCAAGTACTGTTCTCAGAGCTCATTACTTATTTCAGTGGCCAAATGGACTTTCAGAGAGTTCTGTTGCAAAGTACCACCAGGTAACTTGGAGTACAGCACAGAATAAAAAAGGGGTTTGTATGTTAAGAAACTGAGACCTTTATGATGGAGCCTAATTATTTTGTACCTTGTAAAGAGCAACTAAATGATCTGGAAAATGAGAAATCTTTGAAAATGTTTGTTGTTCCATCCATACCACGCGTTAGAAAACAGGTTGAATTTATCAACACATGACTTATTAGCTTCATTATCATTATCAATAGGAAACATTCATTAACAAAAAATATTATTTAATAATAATTTCTTAAAACAAAGTATAATACCATTAATTTCAATTAAAATATATATTTTTTACCTACTTTTAAGACATTTTAAGGAGAATATTTTTGACTATATTAGGGATTACACATAACAAAAGTGCAGAAATTTATTAATCCTGCCAAAACAGATATTTTTGATTGCTCTTTTTGGTTTTGTTTGTTTGTTTGGGGGGTTTTGTTTGTTTATTTGTTTTTTGTTATATGAATTTAAATGCCACATAGACATAGAATAACTGTTGTGGCCTGGATAATGCTGTAGAGCACAGCACCCTCACAGCAGTCAACTGCTCTCTAAGACTGGAGTGAAGAGAAAGGTGTCCCATTTCCCCGACTTCTAATTTCCTCTCAGCATACGATCTATGCCCTTTCTGACAAAGCGCACATTTCCTCTCTTTTCTCTGTCCTTACAGTTATTTGGTGAAGCGGCAGTGACAACATGGTTTGTCCTCCAGCTCTGTGTAGCTGACAGCTTCCACTGGAGGCTGGAGCTGTGAGCTGGGTTCCTTGCAGTGCTTACCTCTGACAGCAGTTTTCTGCTCGAGCTTATACCAGGCAGTTTAGTTTGTGTAAAGGGAGTCTCCAAGAATCCCAATTTTCATTAAAAAAACAATTTTCTCCTCAAAATCATACCTGTATGCTGTGTGGTTACAGGTTCTAAAATGTTCTTCCAAAACCATGTTAAAGAGTCATTCTGCTATCATTAAAGAAGGTTTTAATAAACATGAAGAGATTTTGGTTTAGTTCAAAAATACCAGTAAAAGGATAACAAGTAACAGGCTTGGTGCTGGTTTGATGTGGAAGTGGGCTGGATGATTCACAGCACAAATGTTAAAAATCATTGCTAACTTCCTGAGCAGAAGGAGCCAAATAAAAAAGACAGGAACTAGCACTGTATGTGGTCAGTGATAAAATTATTAAGAAATATATATAGTGTCTCTACGTACGGAAGTTAATACCTTTGGCACTTGGAGACTGCCAAAATCCATATAGAGAACAAGCTATGTTATTATACAATCTTTTCTAAGTAACATACATATTTCAGAGCTGTGGTGGCAGCAGGAACTTTCATTTATGAGATGTACAGTCTATCAGCAATAAAACTAAGCATTCTGTAAGTATTTAAATAAATCCATTTTCAAACACAAAATACATGACAGCCACCTTCACATTTCACTCATTTATGACTGTTCCAAAAGTAACCAGCCACCTGCTAGGAAGTTGATATCTTAAATAGATATTCAGGTGGGTAAATAAATAGTTACCTCTGTTACGCTTTCAGTAATAAATTCTTTACTACTGTAACCCCAAACTGAGTTTTACTTGCATAATCTTACTCTCAACTGATCAGGATAACTTTTAGAAATAGTTATAATCATCACAAATACTGAAATGTTTGACTACCAAGCCTAAAACTGAACACTGACTATCTCCAAGGAAAGGCCAATTTTCAGACACAAGGTTATTTTTCCTCTTATACAAAAAAGCTAAAAATGAATGAAGCAAATTAAGTTCAAGATTCTAGCTCACTTAGAACAGAGAAATTAAACATGACTCATTATTAGAGCAAACTATCAGAGAAAAAAACAGTATTGGATTAGCCATCTTTTGAAGCCTTGGGTAGTTTTATGGAAATCATAATGCAAAGCATAATTTACAGAGAAGTGTCTGATACTGTGTTTTTGTTCACATATCCATAAGATATTTGATGGTACAGGAAGACAGACAACAGTTTCTAACACACAAACTCAGAATACATGATCTAATCGTACGTTCTGATAATATTATGCATGGGCTTTTTTTGTTTGTTTGTTGAAGGTTTTTTAGAATAAAGAGAGAAATATGAGAAAATATCTATTTGCTGCAGGTTACTATTGATTGTTTTTGGTTTAATTTTTTATTTTTAAACAAGCCAAGATTACACTATTACAAAAAACCTAGTATGCATTATACTGAAAATGAAACAATAATTCAAGTTTTTTATCTGTACCACAGACTATTAGCTTTTGTTAATATCTGCCAGGAATCATCTAGCACTAACTGGAAGAAGAAAATATTAATTTAACAAAACTCTAAATTCAAATGAAGAGCTGTTATAAGTAGCATTAATACTATAATATGGAGATGCAAGGTTTTTTTCCTACAGGAAAAAAATATGAACCTTTTTGATAGACTTTAGTACACATTCCAAAAAGAAATTAATAAAAACCCCAGACTATCCCATACAGTGTGCAGATGGAATTTCTTTGACATTCTAACCTTAAAGTTAAAAAAAAAACCCTGAAAGCAAGTAATTTGATCTCTGTTGCAGAATCAGAGCAGCCTTAGAGCTGGAGTAGCACATGGGAGTCCCCCCCATCTGGGACCTGCTTCTGTGACTCAAAACCAAGACTGAACACTTAAATAACATGTTTTATGCCTGTAAATTGCAGTAGAACAGTGCTATTTCCTCTTTCCCACTGTGAGATATCTCACAAGCTGAATTTCTTGAAAAATAAGTATTTCGAGAACTAATTGCTCTGAAAGTCTTCTCATAGCTAATTTGGGGGATTTGTTTGGGTTTGGATTTTTTTGGGGGGAAAGGAGGGGAATTTTTGGGTTTTTTTTAATCTATGTTTAAAACTTCTGAAACGTGTAGTAAGATTTCACTTGTTCTAAGCACTTTTAATATGCAGAGGTGAGTAAGGGAGAAAAGAGATGCTGTGATACCTTAATGAGAATGCTTGCTGTCATAGAGATTAATATGGAAAATGGTTTATATCTCCAACTGTTGCTGGATTGGATCTGAACTCTTGGCTGTGTGAATGAAATAATGATTAGTGATGATGCAGTGTATGACAGAGCATAAATAGGTTTATGGTAAGCTTCTAAGTAATAAACATTTTTAATTATCAAATACATTAATTTTTTTAGATGAAACACTAAAATATCAAAATAGCTAAGTATAGTTGTTTATGAGATTATACTTTTAGTACAAAGAAATGGGAAAATTCAATTACTTGAAAATAGGCAATAATTACAATGCCTTATAAAGCATACAACAAATTCATTCCATTTTCTGAAAATATAAAAAAAGTATTCTAAATTTAATACCTGGTATCAGCAACTCTATATAAAAGACAAGGGAGGATAATTTTTTTTTTTCTTCTGTGTGTTATGGTTTAAGGGTTACCAGCCTGAAAGGGAAGGACAGGTGGTGTCTGTAGGACCCTGGAGGGTCAGAGATCAGTACTGTTCCCTCCCCTTTCCGGCCACAGTCTATAAAAAACCGAGGTTTTTGCAGGCTTTTGCTGGCTTTCCTGGGCTGCTTCCTGTCGCATCTCGGGACCGCTGGGCCTAGCTCCACGTACTCGGCAGCATCCACCACCACCTGCTCCCGCACCACTGCGGTCCCTGGTGATGAGACACA
>NW_010209318.1:0-326 GCF_000695765.1 Mesitornis unicolor
ACATCTCAGAATGGCTAGGCCTACATCTTGGAAAGGCTGGAACTACATCTCTGAATGGCTTGCCCTTCATCTCTTGACGGGTGTGCCTAAATCTCTGGACGGCTGGGCCTACATCTCAGGACAGCTGGACCTACATCTCAGAAAGACTGGGCCTACATCTTGGGACGACTGGGCCTATATCTCGGGACGTCTGGGCCTACATCTCAGAAATACTGGCCCTATATCTCAAGATGGCTTGGCCAACATCTCATGATGGCTGGGCATACACCTCGGGATGGCTGGGCCTGCATCTCGGGATGGCTGGGCCTACATCTCGGGATGGCTGG
>NW_010209318.1:497-1773 GCF_000695765.1 Mesitornis unicolor
ACACCTTGGGAAGGCTTGGCCTACATCTCAAGACGGCTGGTCCTACATTTTGGGACGGCTGGGCCAGCATCTCAGAAAGGCTGGGCCTGCATCTCGGGATGGCTGGGCCTACATCTCTGCATGGCTGGGCCTACTCCTAGGAACTGCCGAGCCTACATCTTGGGATGGCTTTTCCTACATCTTGGGATGGCTGGGGATACATCTTTGGACTTCTGGGCCTACATCTCGAAACGGTTGGGCCTACATTTCTGAACGACTGGGTCTACATCTCAGGACGTCTGGGCCTACACCTTGGGACGACTGGGCCTACATCTCGTAATGGCTGGGCTTACATCTCGAGACGACTGGGACTAAATCTTTGGACGGCTGGGCCTACACCTTGGGATGGCCTGGTTTACATCTTGGTATGGCTTGGCCTACATCTCGGGATGGCTGGGCCTACATCTCGGGACGGCTGGGCTTTCATTCTGGGACGACTGGGCCTACATGTTTGGACGGTTGGGCCTAGATCTCGGGAAGACTGGGCCTAAATCACGGGACACCTGGACCTACATCTCTGCACGGCTGGGCCTACATCTCGGGATGGCTGGGCCTACATCTTGGGGTAGCTGGGCCTACTTGTCGGAATGGGTGGGCCTCCATCTTGGGATGACTGGGCCAACATCTTGGGATGGCTGGGCCTACATCTCGGGATGGCTGAGCCTAAAACCCAAAACCTCCTGGGGACGGCTGGGCCTACATCTCGGGATGGCTGGGCCTACATCTCGAGATGGCTGGGCCTACATCTAGGAGGCTGGGCTTGCATCTTTTGATGGCTGGGCGTATATTTTCAGATGGCTGGGTATGCATCTAGGGATGGCTGTGCCTTCATCTCGATACGCCTGGGCCTGCATCTCAAGACGGTTGGGCCTGCTTCTCGGGATGGCTGGGCCTACATCTCAATACGCCTGGGCCTGCATCTCGGGACGGCTGGGCCTGCTTCTCGGGATGGCTGGGCCTACATCTCAATACGCCTGGGCCTGCATCTCGGGACGGCTGGGCCTGCTTCTCGGGATGGCTGGGCCTACATCTCAATACGCCTGGGCCTGCATCTCGGGACGGCTGGGCCTGCTTCTCGGGATGGATGGGCCTACATCTCGTGATGGCTGCTCTTACATCTCTGGACGGCTGCGCCTACATCTCGAGATGGCTGGGTCTACATTTCAGGATGGAGACTAAATTTCTGGACGCCTAGGCCTACATCTTGGGTATGCTGGACCTACATCTCTGGACGGCT
>NW_010209319.1:0-3591 GCF_000695765.1 Mesitornis unicolor
ACTGGTTGCCAACTGGATTTAGCTCCATTTAGATAGACTGGATTTAGATAATCTTTTCTGTTTTTTTACCAACTTTTTTTAAAAATTTTATTTCTGAAGAGAGGCAACCAAGGAACTTAGGACCCTCAGATCAGTGTCTAACAATCTTGCTGTTGCCTGGTACCTAGGGCCAAATCCAAAGTCGAGTAAAGCAGCAAAGCTCCCTACATTTCAAGAGGATAACTTAAAAAAAAAAAAAAAAAAAAAAAAAGAGTTGCTTAGAGCTTGACACTTTTAAGTGCTGGTTACAACACCACAGATGAAATCCTGTTTCCTCTCAGGGCCAAAATGCATGAAGGTTCACAAATTTTCATACTAAAACAGTCTCTGAATATAAATAAGCTCTTCTCAGAACTGCAGAGAAGCCACAGTTTCTTTGTCAGCTTAGTACTCAAGCTGCTGTGCCTCGTTCCTGACCAGCAGCGTGAGTCTCATCCTTTGCCTCTCAGCCTTGACAGGAAGAGTAGAAGATACCTGACTCCAACAGCCTACTGCCTTGAGCCTGTACAAATACCTTTGCTCTGCCTGCTGTTTCATAGTGCCTGTTCCAACACTATTTTTCTAAGCCTGCCACATCTTAAAAAAAGCCCTAAAGCAAACAAAGAAGAGAATGGATGGAAAATCATACAAATTGACACTCAGTCAAACCAAGAAGCAAGTGGAATTATAAATTTGTTACCTGAAGTTGATAGATGGATGACCTATACAGACATGCTTAGGAAGAAACAGATTTTGAATGCATCTATAGTGATCAGTCCTGCACAGACTATAGAAGGTGAGCTACTGGATTTAACTTGTAAAAGCAGGGCTAATAATATTTAACACTGATTTCATTTTTATATTTATTAAAATCAATAAAAAGCCATTATGAATATTGCACAACAGATCCTATAATATTTTCTGATGAACGAAATAGGCCTTTTTACAGCATATCATTATACTCTGCTTTATCTTTCTGTAAAATACATGCCATAGTACTTCTAACTCTTCTTGCTGGAATACAATCAATTGCTTGTGATCAAACTGGGGCATAAAGCTAGAAAGTCATCCAGGCTCAACAATGATTTCCAGGAACACAGAATATACTTGCCCCAATATGTATTTTTTCCTAATGTTAACATGTTTAATACTTATTTTTCTCTTTCCAGTCTATAAATCCTGGATCCTTTAATGCTTGTGTTTGGTTTTTTTTTTCTCTCAGCTGAGAAAACACTTATTCATAGTCCATGTGTGTCAGTGGAAACTCTCCCTGTGAATAACATTACAAGCTTTTAAGTTTCTGCCATTCTTAGTGTTTTCTCAATATATATGTATGAATAATAAACAAGCCTACTGAGAAACTGTCTATCAAAATACTCAGACATAAAACTTTAGATTTAGGGAGAAAAAAGGAGCAAATAATTCATATTTCAAACCTACTCCATTTTCCTGAGTTCTAAGTGAAACCACTTTCATTATGTTTTCAAAACTAATATTAGTCACAACTCAAAACATCTGACAGGAGCTTAAATGAAATATATTTTTAAATAAAGGTGTTATTTAAGCCGTCATAAAAAAATCTACACCTCTGCAAACCCACACCAGCTATTTCCACAGTAGTATTTGTTAAAGGAAAATGATTGAGCCCTTTGGTCTGGCTCAAATACAGCTTCATTTCCAGTAGCACTGCTTGAGCCACTACATTGGATGGGAACTGGTGGGAAGGAG
Source organism: Mesitornis unicolor (assembly GCF_000695765.1). Lineage (NCBI taxonomy): Eukaryota > Metazoa > Chordata > Aves > Mesitornithiformes > Mesitornithidae > Mesitornis > Mesitornis unicolor. The sequence continues at coordinate 1,747 of NW_010209319.1, forward strand.
AAGACAAAACCCAAACTGTGCTTCTGTTACTCTATGTGATATAAGCTTGTCTGCACATCCACAGAGGAACACAGAAACAATGTCAGAGAGGGACCCGAAATTATACCCTGGCTCAGCTCCTCCAAGCTTGTCTACCCTTGTAATACACAAGATCAGTGCAGTCTGTCATGTCATCTCATTAAACTGTGTTTCTAACTCTTCTTTGGATGAGGGACTCCCTGTCCTATATGCATATGTGCTCTCCATTACAGCTTTTTTTGTTTACTCCTACTCTTCTTAGTACAGCATTGCTGCCTTGCTTCAGCCAGTTCAATAGCACATGGATATGCTATAAACTGCAGTGAAGTTAATCAGTTTAAAATAAAACAAGAAAAATTAATAAAGGCTTCATTAAAAATAGGTAACTTCATAAAATTACATTTAAGTATCACCAAAGGTGCTTAAACCTATGGAATGAAAACCTTCTCTCTGCAGAGGGATGGACTGGACCAGTTGAAGTTTGTAGTGGAAGAGGCATCTGCATGTTGTATGTGCCTTATACGTGCTGCAGTGCAAAGGTAGCACAGAAAGCCACAACCTCACATAGCTTGAAAGCACACTCTGGGCTTCATGGCAACTGTTTTTCTCCTCTGTGGCAACTTACATAGATAAACCTGTTTGACACAAAGTTTACTTTGCCAGAACAATATAAGAAGCAGTCAGGCATTAAAAAAATATAGTCTAAGGAATAGATCTAAACACATGCATTCCTTTTTGATAGTCAGTGTTTCTTTTTACGATAGAGAGCACCTCTGCCTATCAACAAAATGATACTGGTTATGTTCCAAGTTCCTTCTAGATTCGTACATATTGTTGACATATTCTCCATGATCACTGTTAATCAGTTTAAATTACTTGCATCAGTAGTGGAATAAAACACTAATATTATACATTTATATTTATGTTTTGGTTTTGGCTGGGATAGAGTTAGTTTTCTTCATAGAAGCTAGAATGTGGCTGTGTTTTGAATTTGTGCTGAAAACAGTGTTGAAAATACAGGGATGTTTTATTTACTGCTAAACAGAGATTACACAGAGTCAAAGCCTTTTTTGCTTCTCACACTACCCCACCAGTGAGTAGGCTGTGGGCTGGGAGGGAACACAATTAGGACAGCTGATCCCACTTGACCAAAGGGATATCCCATACCGTATGATGTCATGCTCAGCATATAAAGCTGGGGGAACAAAACAGAATGGTGGGGATATTCAGAGTGATGGTGTTTGTCTTCCTGAGTAATTTTATAGGTGATGGAGCCCTGCCTTCCTGGAGATGGCTGAACAAGTGCCTGCTGATGGGAATTTGTGAATTAAGTCCTTGCTTTGCTTTGCTTCTGCAAGGTTTTTGCTTTACCTATTAAACTGTGTTTATCTGAACCCACAAGTATTCTTACTTTTACCCTTCTGATTCTCTCCCCCATCCCACTGGAGGAAAGTGAGCAAGCAGCTGTGTGGTGCTTAGTTGCCAATTGGGGTTAAACTGCAACAATGCATCACCTGAACTAGAACTGGGGATTTTGTTTTGTTTGTTTGTTAAATGAATAAAATAGACCTAGGTATCAGATATAAACATCCTTAAATTTTGGATAATTTTGGTACTACCTCTACCACTTTAAAATACACTATTCTAATAATAGTCTACAAACTTATAAATCTAAAGAATACAATCTATGTGGGGGTCTGTAGGGCATTGAAATTCCAATGGTAATATGTCTATTTTATTAAAAACCAAAAGTAATCTTGTTCTGAATACTTTTTTATTGCAGCTTAGGAAATTATCTGCCCTGGTTTGAGCTAAATAGAACTAATT